>NW_017732298.1:2950-9567 GCF_001890085.2 Hipposideros armiger | reverse complement strand
GTTTTACTGTGGGTGTTTCCTAATTTCATTTTACAGATTATTTTTGTTTTAATATAGAGCTTACTATCAAATACTTCAATTGCTGCTGACCAAATAAATTTGACATTACAGTGACCCAATTAAAGCTGAATAATTATATACATTTGAAAATAAACACAGACTTGTCAAAGGAAAAAATTGTTCATAAGAATCAAATACAGATTAACAAAATAGAGAAAATTTATGCTTTATTAATTGCTTCATTATTTCAACATTTACTGATTGCGTTTCATGTGCTGCTTACTTTGCTAGATGTTAGAATAATTATTAATTTTATATTAGCACATTCATTCAGAGCTGACAGGAACCAGAGAGACCATTGAGCCTGAATCATTTTATGGATATGGAAACACAGAATCCTAAGAGTAAGATGGCCTAGAACATACATGAAAGCAAACACAGTTCCTGCCCTCATGAGTTAGGTCAATAGACCCACAATTAAAATGTGTCAGATGCTTTAAAGGGCAAAGACAGGGGTGTAACAGTTCCATACAGAAAGGACCTAAATGCCCCCAGAGTGAGGGCCAACAGAGGAGACCCATTGAAGGAACTGACATACCATCTAAGAATCAAAGAAACATGCAGAAGCCTCCCCAGTGACTACACAGGAAGGGCCTGACAGCCAGAGAGAACAGTGTACACAAAAGCACAGAGTTATTAGACAGCAGCACTGCCTGCTTAGGGGCTACCAAAGTTCAGCCTGTCTATGGCAGAGGGGGTTTTGGTAGGGCCTGACCATGGGAGCATGGGAGTCACAGGGAGAGAGCTGGAAGTAGAGGTGTTTGATGAGTAGTTGCAGAGGAGGGAAGGTACGTGGTAAATTGCACAAAGCTGGAAATTTGTAGGGCTATCAGTGATCATATGAGAAGGGCCTTACATGTCCTGGTAGAAAACATGAGTTTTATCTCTGAAGCACTGTGATGGCAACAGATAGATGTAGGCCTGTGAGTAGCACGAATTGCATAGATTTGAGGGGTTAAATCAGGGAAATAAGTTAAGAAGTAACCATCATAGTCTAATTGAGAGATGACTGTGGAGGAGATAGCAGTGGGAGAAGAGAGGCAAGAACAGAATAAATTGCAATGAAAAGGGTGTATGACAAGGAGCCAAGCAGGGATGGACTTTGATATTGAAAGACACTGAGCAATCTACAGCAAAGATGGTAACTTAAGTGCCTTCGGAGATAAGGCAGATGAATAAATGTCTCCTCCAGTAGTGATATAAGAGAGTGGTGCAGGCTATGATAAAGAGTGGGTACAGGCTCCAACTAAAGTCATCCAGGAGTACGTTATTTTAAAATTCTGGCTGGTCAAAGGAAACCTCTGTAGGATATACCTAAATTCTAGGCCATGGGTTTAATTGATAGTGATTCTAACCTTTGCTACTCGTTTGAATTATTAGAAAAGCTAGACTGGAACTCTGTCCTCACTTCCCAAATATTAATGGCGCCAGAATGCAGTGTGCATGTGGATATATTTTTTAAAAACTATCTAGATGATTTTAAAGTCCNATACGAGACAAGATCAATGTGGCTGTACTTCAGAATCATCAGGGGAGATTTTAAAATGTATTCCTGAGATGCAGTCTAAGCTTAATCAACTGCTGTAGTCTCTCATGGTGAGGAACCTTTTAGAG
The DNA here is from genome assembly GCF_001890085.2 of Hipposideros armiger. Classification (NCBI taxonomy): domain Eukaryota; kingdom Metazoa; phylum Chordata; class Mammalia; order Chiroptera; family Hipposideridae; genus Hipposideros; species Hipposideros armiger. The sequence goes on along the minus strand of NW_017732298.1, from coordinate 7,893 downwards.
ATCTCCAATTTAAATGTGCTCTCATGTGGTTTTAGAACCAGAGTCAGAAGTAGGAACTACTGTCTAGACCAATGTTTCTCAAATTTTAATGTGCATATAAGTCATCTGGGAATCTTCTTAATATGCAGATTCTGATTCATTTGGTCTAGATGGAGCCTGGTTCTGAATTTTCTAAATCACTCCCAGATGATGCTAATAATGTTCCACAGAGCGCACTTGAGCTGCAAGCTCTAGTTCAGATGAAACTGGAGAACATTTTAATATACAACATCACAATTCAATCATAAATCATAAAATATTATAGCTGGAAAGGGGTTGAACTTCAGTAAATGTAGCGTCTTTGTTTTGCAGGTGTGAAAACTGAGAGCAACTGAAGTCAAGTGACTTAACCATAGCAGGTTTACAGCAGATGGGGAACCAGCACAAATATCTCATCATGTAAATTCAAGTCTATCTCAGTCGTGTTTAAACTTTTGTTATGTTTAGCTGATAAGCATCAATGATCAATAGTTATTTCGACGGTCTAGGTCAATGTGACAGTGATATTAATTTAGTTTACATTGTATCATTATTGGTTTGGGATAATTTTATATAGAAGAATAGTCACTATGTGTAAATAAAACTTGCAGTTATCCTCCACTGTCTCCCATACTGGTGACACAATGCATAAAATCACTTATTTTTAGAATTAATCATTTGTGTTGCAATGGCTCTCACCCTGGTTGTAAGTTAGAAACACATTGTGAAAATTTTAAAAGTACAACTGCTTAAGGGTCAACCCCTGAAGATCCTGATTTAGTAAATCGGAAGTGGAAAATGATCTGGAATTTCAAAAAGACATTTGTAGCTTTCCTGCTAGAGTCCATTATTGTAACATCATCCCTCTCTTAGTTCCAGCACCCAATTCTTTTCCAATCTGAAGGAAAGCAGGGTCAGGAGTAAAGAAAGAAGATTTACTAATGACTATAACAAAACCTGTATGTAGACATCCCTGAAGCCACTTGAACCAATAAAGCATCTTTTCCATTCAGCAAGCTTGATATGAATTTTGGTCCCTTGTGAACAGAATAATTCCAATTAAGACATCATTTGTGTCTGATGCATCACTGGTAAGTATTCTGTTTTGCTTTTNTTCAAACACACTGAGTGAAATAAGTTAGTTATCAGTGTTGAGTCAGATGATGACAACTGTGGAGGGTCCAGAGACTTTTCACTTTCCACTTCTTCAGTCTTTTCAAATATCAAAAGTAATTAATCACCAGGGCTCCTAAATTAATCACTATCTTGAAGAGATTATCCAATTAAAAAAATACTTGAGATATCCAGGACAGTCTCAGTTTTTGATTTAAGGTATATGCCCATTAAGTATGAATTTCTAATGAGGAATTTATATTATGGTATCTTAAGGAAATCCTGTCACTGTTTTTGGCCATACATCAACTTAATCCTATTTCCAATGCCACCATTTTTTTCTTTTTGCAAACATTTGTGCACATAGCTGTTTATACCTATAAAGGATGCTCAGACTATTGACACTGGAAGAGACTGACCATTTCTTAGCATTTAACATGTGGCCCCACTTTCCACAATAGCCACATCTATTCATCTGAAATATCATGGCTGTGGTCTCTAGACTGCCATATTCATCTCCTTTTGGGAAATAATTAGTTCTTTTAGGTTAGACAGGAATGTATTCTAAAATATTTGGCTTTAATACAAGTCTATTCTGTAAGATAATTTCACCTATAAAATCTCCACCCCCACCCCCACCCTTTGTTCTCCTTTACCTTTAATATTAAGTGGCTTTGTGCGAGGTCCTTTCTAAACATACCACCTCAGGCTGTTTTATTTATTCCCTTCTGAGTGATCTTTCTTCCACTGAAGTTCAGATCCATATATCTAATTGCCTACTTGATACCTCTGCTTGTTTGATTCACAGGTGCCTCAGACTTAAGCTAGAAACTGAACTCATCACCTTTCCCCAACCTCTTACTACTTATCCAATCTTCACTCACTTAATAGAAACCTGGGCATCATTCTTTTTTTTTTTTTTTTTTTTAGCCGAGCCACCCTGCCACCTGTTGGCAGCTCAGCAGCAGCTCAGCTCGGGCCAGGAATCAAACCAGCGACCCTGTTGCTCAGAGCTCGCACTCTTGAGCAAGCTCTTAACCAACTGAGCCACTTGGCAGGCCCTCTGGGCATCATTCTTGACTCCTCCATNGCTCTTGCCAGCAAAGAACCATTTGTATAAGAACACAAAATTAAATTTGAAAGATTGAAGTCAGTGAAGAAGAAATGTATTGCCTAATGGTTTTCGGCAAACTTCAAAGAAAAATACAATTTCCTATATTATATCAAAACTAGCTTCTAGTTGTTTCATAATTCCCATAAATAGGTGTATACCTCCACTTTGTGTAACATGACAATAATGTATGTCAGCATAAAACTGCATTTAACATCACAACGCTCTCTAAGAACAGTTTACTTGAACATGAACCAATCCTAGATACAAGGAACAAAGGGGAAGGTCAAAGCAGTCACTACTGACCTCCAAATACATGTGCTCTGCAATTAGGTTAGAGTCCCATGTCCCTGAAAATGTGACAAATATCAGCACCACATACTAGTGTGAATCATAAACCGTTTTGGTAACAGTAAACCTTAAATATTGTTTTGTGGTTTATAAGGCACAGGGGTCAAAGTATCTTAATCCAGGTATGAGGCTGCCCATAGGCCTTTAGATGTACAACGTCCACAGCATGTGGGAAGTGCATTCTAACTTGCTTCACTGCTCCTGATGTTCCCCTATCACTTTCCTCATACTTGTAGGGAAGTATTAGTGAATATGAGAAGTGGAGAAAAGAGTAGAAGTCACCTATTGTTATTTACTGTCCACATATTGTTATTTACCTCCCACTCTAAAGCTAAAAACATAGGAAGTCAACAGAAAACTTTATCACACTAGGCTTTAAATGCATTTACAAATTTATTTTATGTAAGGAACTCAAAGAATTTAAACTCTGATTTTCATGCTTTATAATTCAATGGAAATAACAAGGAAACATCCCCTTGTTAGGCTGTTTTAAAGCCCGACCCCAACTAATAATTAGGTTAGAGTTCAGTGTCTCTGAAGAGGTGTTAAATCTCAGCACCAGATTTGTGAAGTGCTGGGATAGAAAAGGAACAGATATAATAATCTATTATGTTGTTGAGGATAAATAAAAGTTAGCAATATTTAGATTAGTGTTTCTGAATTGCAATGATCTTTAAATGATTATTTTAATAATTGTTACATAAAGGATAGCATATATCTATAGTATTTTAATATGTAATTAAGCTATGAATTTTGTTAGGAAAATTGAGATAGATAAGTTATTAAAAATTGACACAAAATATTGTCACCTCTGCATGCATTAAAATACAGCTTAGTATTTAAAATAATTAACAATGAAGTCTGTCTGCCCAATTCAAATCTAATTCCCATACTTATGAACTGTGTAAACTTTATTTCTTTATCTATAAGATGAGGCTAATAGTAATACATACCACATAGATTCACATAAAGATTAAAATAAGTTAAAGTGTAAAGAATTTAGAGCACCTGATATCAAGTGAGCACCATACAAATATTGGCTATTTTCATTACTATAATTACTTGTCTCTTACTAAATTCTAAATTTGATGAGGNTTTACTGATTTGTTTATTCCACAGATTGTCTGAGATGATGCTAATTACTGTACAAATTTAAATTCTCCCTTTGTAAATTTCACTGGATTTTCTTTCTAAAAGTCTGAAATCAAGATCAACCTTAGAAAATCCTAAATATTTCAGAAAAAACAATTACTGACTTTCGTTCTCTTGTTAAGGAGGTAATCACTACTGTGAAGTTTTCCTCTCCTCGTTTTCCCCATTAACCCATCATCATACTATTTGCAGGGCCATTCTCCCACCCTTATCCCATCCCTGACTTTGCATATGGCAATGGAGGTACAAAAGAGTTAAGACATATCTCTGAAAAATAAAAGTATCCAAAGTTCAAGGAAAGATCTCCAAAGGGCATAAGAAACTTCCATCTTCCTGCCTCTATCACCATGCGTTTAATCTCTTCCCTATATATCTCCAAATCCAACTCCAAAGCAGTTTTTCATTTTAGCATCATTGACCTTTTGGGTTGGGGAAACCATTATTTGGAAGTGGAATGGGGCTATTCTGTGTACTCCGTGGTATTTAGCAGCATCACTGGTCTCTACCTATTAGATGCCCATAGCCCCACCCCCAGTCATTGCCAAATGCCCCTGTAGGGCAAAATGACCCCCAAGAATTTGTTCAGATGGCTCAGGACTTCATTTCTATTTCCGTGCTCTTGGGTCTTATGTATTTTCATAATTGTGTAACAAGAATAGTGCTGCACTGTAATCTATCATATGGAGCCATACGCATGGAAATTTTGATCAGCCTTTTAAGAAATGTATTCTGTTTGCAAAGGCACAATAAAGTTGCATTTTATAGACTATATGCAATAAAGCTATAATAAACCTTATTTAACACACACACACACACACACACACAACCTGTATTTTTAGAACTGCTCTAAAAATACAAGATAACCAGCTTAATCACTCTTTGTCACTACCTAGACATAGACTGTCCACAGTAGTTGTCACTAGTCATATGCATACTAAGGACATGATATGTAGTTAGTTCAAATTGAGATGTGCTGTCAGAGCCAGCACATACAGGATTATGAAGACTTAGTACAAAAAAGAATGTAAAATGTCTCATTAATGAGTTTATATCAATGAACTGTTGGAATGATATTATTTTGGACATACTGATTATGATGGTTTTTATTTATGTGTTGCCTTGGCTAGATTACTATCTCAAGTCATTCAAATAAACCTTAATCTAAGAATTCCTGTGAAAATATTTTGCAGATCTAATT
>NW_017732298.1:1666-2585 GCF_001890085.2 Hipposideros armiger | reverse complement strand
CTATCTAGTAACCAATATTCTGAGGCTATGAATTTTAACAAGGTTAGTCACCTTTCCATTCTCCCTCCTTTTTCACTCACCATATTTTTCAGACACTTCATGTTCAGCCTGGTGTAAACTACTGAAGCTGCCATCAAAATGGATGCAGTGAAATCCCTGGCACGGAACCTTGTCCATCCATCTTACTCCTGATGACGCGATACAATCTTCTGAAGGGCCTAATCCTAAAGTCTTGAATATTTATGATGCCCAAATTTCCTGGCTCTTTCTTATTTAGCCTGACCACGACGAGCTATTGTGAATTTCAATAAAGTGAGAAAAATACACAGTGAAAGAACTGAGCTTAAATTTACTGGGCTCTTTTCTACCTGAGAAGCTTTAGGGTAATTTACAAACACAGCTATAAAGAGGATGTGATTTGTTTTGCTCTAAGTAGAAAAGAGACTCTGTCTACCATTGACACGCATCAGGTACAATCTCACAGAATATCATCCTTCATATTTGGGTGCTGTTCAAATTTATGGACAGTTCCTTATTACAAAGAACAAAGAGTTAGGAAGCAAGAAAATTCAACATAACACAGAGGGGCTTCTAGGTCTTTCTTGAGAGGAAAGAGATATTTTAACACATAAGGCATCATGCCCCTAATTAAAGATCAATTTTTCCTTCCCCCCAAAAACTGTGTTTACACCTCTGAATGAATAAAAGTACTCTTTCTTAACTTTAAAACTGGATGTCAGGAAACAACGTGATAAAATGTAATTTCTTGTTAGGAGACTATCATTGTCTCCTAAAATTACACATTTCAAAGAACATAAATGCTGTAATGATTATTCTTATATACACACTATTATAGATGGAGGTTTAAGAACAAATTGTAAAAAGGAGATAAGTATATCCATTATGTTGCACTTAGAAA
>NW_017732298.1:0-1381 GCF_001890085.2 Hipposideros armiger | reverse complement strand
AATCACATAAATATTAATATAGAAATATGAAAGCAAAATCACATTAAGTTTGTGAGAAACTAGTACTTTATTTATGAAAAAGAAATAGAAAAATACTAAGATGCTTATACTGAATAGACATATTTTTAACTTTGCTTTGGATTTTCTCTCTCTCTCCCTCTCTCCCTCTCTCTCTCTTGTGTGTGTGAGTGTGTGTATGTATGTGTGTGTGTGTGTGTGTGTGTGTGTGTGTGTGTGTTGGTGAGCCTGGTTTTAACTGACTTGGAGTATTTATGAGTAATTGAGCTAATTAGAAATAATTTTGTCTAAAAATTGTTTGCAATATCATTGCTATTATTCATATTTCATCCTCTTCCAGTTCAGTTTATATGTGATTATCTCATATAAAGACTTACCCTCATCAGTATCAAATATGCAATGTCCAATTTGTTTTACCTCATTTACTGTCTCAATTGCTCATTTATTTATAAAACTCTTAAACATAGTCTTTTCAGTACGTTATACGAAATAAGGTGATCTTTTACTCATTTGCAATTATTTTGGCTACAGAATCCCATGTTACATTGATCCTAATATTAGTAAAGAATAATTAACTTTATTAGCAATATCACATAAAAGCTTAATTTATTTCCTATCTTATTTAACAAAATTTCATCATCAGCCTTTGTGAATGCTGTAAGCAAAGACTAATGTGTGGCTTGTCACATGAAAAATACATTAAAAAGATTTATAGAAAAATGCATCATGCCAATGTTCTGAAACAGAGATTATCTAAGGATACACATTGTTGACCATAGTGGAATCTTGGTCCTTCATGCTTTGTTCTCTTTCAGAATCCTAGGGTTATCCAGAAAACATATTCATTTTCTGTTACAGTGACTTCAACTTTTTTCTTTGACATTCCCTTAGAAAATTTTGAAAACCCCTGCATGTCCTTCCATATTTTGAAGATGACATCTAAAAGTGTTCATCACAAGTTAAAAAGTTGCGAATAATTTATATTATTGCAAATTTTGACATTTAAAAATAAAACTACTACATTCTTTTTAAAAAATCAGGTTGATGGACTCTAAATGCTATATTTTTAAACTTTGTTATCAATTAAAAATATATACTAGCAAGCTCTTTTTTAACATTTGGGAATTTTACATTGCTCCCTTATCTGTTTGAATTCATATTATCATTCCACATTCCTCACAAAATTTTACTCAAGAGCAATATACTTTCATCCTTGGAATTCTTTTTCTTGATTATACCATCATGTTTCTTTAGGAAAAAAAATGTGTATGTATTGAAATTTAAAATTTTCTTTCATATTCTGTGATTATAAGAATCTAAAGATTAATTTTACAAATTTTCATACAAACTATTAAATCTGAAC
>NW_017732297.1:680788-681589 GCF_001890085.2 Hipposideros armiger | reverse complement strand
CATTTGTATGTCAGAATACAGAAAAAAGATACATGTATAGATTATACAAAGATCATTTAATAAAAATGTGTAAACACTATGTATATATCATATATATGATATGTGAGCATAATGAGACATGAAATTATATGCATATTGCCACAATTCCCTGGGGTAGAGATAGAGTCTGATGTGGATAAAGAGGAAAGAAAAGCAAAGAAGAAGAAAAAAAAAAAGGTTTTCACTCTACTTGAACAAAGGGCTTATACAATGACTTATATAATATTATCATTGGTGTGTGTGTGTGTGTGTGTGTGTGTGTGTGTGTGTGAAAATGATGTAGGAATAATTACCAAAATACTAATGGCTATTTCAGAATAATTAATAAAGATATTTTATGATGCAAAATAATATGTATTATTTTCATGTAAGATCTTTAACCTCAAATTATATTAGTGTCATTCCTAAACAATTAAAAAATTACCTTAGTTACCTACAGGATTTTCACAATCAAGAACAAGACACTTTCAGAATTGGAAGCTATGATGACATCAATATTTATGCGCCATTAGAAGCTTTGTATCCCCAAAAAGCAGCTAAGGCCACATCTGCTGCTTAGAGTAGTGTGTTATGCTGTTTTGTTTGGGGGTTTTTATTTACTTATTTATTTTTACACTTTATCTGAGTAGATTTTGAGGCTCATTTGCAATTATATTAGTTAATTTATAAGAAAAATTGTTACTTTCTCCTTTTGAAAAATGGTAGATTTTTCAAATATATCATTTTAGTACTTTAAAATGCTTTTAGAAACAAAAAGGTGAA
>NW_017732297.1:668362-674852 GCF_001890085.2 Hipposideros armiger | reverse complement strand
TCTCTGAGCTGTGGTGTCCTCTTTTGTAAAATAGACAAAAACCTCAACTTTTCTAGGCTTCACTGGCTTACATGTACAGATGGAGTCCCGTTAGTAATAATTACTAAGATTTTACCTAAATTCTCCCTCATTTGCTCACACAACATCTTTATCCATCTACCAATCAATAGAGAATCTTCAGAATAAGTCTCACATCTATTCATGGGCAAGTCTATTCTCCCCCACATTGCCGCTGCTCTAATAGGATCTGCTTCAATTAACTGCTCAGCCAGGCATCACCTACTTTAACGTGGAAAGCTTGTTAAAATTTGGATTCTGAAAAAGTAGACCTGGGATGGGGCTTGAGGCTCTGCTTTTCTAAAATGCTCCCAGGTGATGTTCATGCTGCTGGTTCCTGGGCCAAATCCAAGAGGTCAAAGGCTTTCAGAGATCAGTTGTAAACTCAACCTCTCCCTGTGGTGTCTAAGATGCTATCACCATCGCCCTGAGCCTTTTCAGTAATGAATTGTCTTGGTGGTCTGTGTCAGATGAGTTGAGGGAGTTTATCTCTCCATCACATTACTCATTCCCCTAAGTATTACACCATTTATTGCAACAGCCTTTCTGCCTGCCAGTAGGACAAAACAATACAGCAGAGCTGGGGAAAGGTTGCATCTACCAAATTAGAAACTCATTTGATAGTTAATGGTCTTTGAAGAAACCACCTTAGCCTGGCATCTTCTTTGTTTTAGGAGATACCCTCTCCCAGGAGAATCCTTAAACTTCCTCATAAATTATCTTCTGTAAGGTCTTCCCAATAAGTTAATCTTATCTTCCTTGCCTAAACATTAGAAGAAACTATTATAGTTTAAATAACACATTCAGTATTCCATGTTATAGTAATTACTTTCAAGTGTTGTTAAATGGATTAAAAATATAAGTACACCATGTAGTTTAGCATGTGTGTCTAAAAGTGTCATCTATTGTTCATCAATACTTAGTAATCATCTGAAGTGATAAATATCCAATAAAACAATATTTCGGGTCGGCTGAGTGGCTCAGTTAGTTAAGAGTATGAGCTCTGAGCAACAGGGTCACCGGTTGGATACCCACATGGGCCAGTGAGCTGAGCCCCAGCTGAGCCACCACTGAGATAGTGAGAGTGCATGCTCTTAGTAGCAAGGTTGCCGGTTTGACTCCCACATGGGATGGTGGGCTGCGCCCTCTGGCAACTACGATTGAACTCAGCACCTTGCACTAAGCTGCCCTAGGCTGCCGATGGGAGGCCAGATGGCTCAGGGTGCAAAAAGGCTACCAGTTCGACTCCTGCATGGGATGGTGGACATGCGCCCAAGCAACTAACATTGAACACGGCACCTTGAGCTGAACAGCAGCGAGCTGCCAATGGGAGGCCGGATGGCTACTGGATTCGGAGATGAGCTAGCTGTGCCCTCCACAACTAAGACTGAAGGACAACAACTTGACTTGGAGCTGATGGGTACTGGAAAAACACAATGTCCCCCTTCCCCAAATATGCTCCCCTCCCCAATTCCCCAATAAAAATCTTTAGGAAAAAATAATAATAATAGCATTTCCCTTGGCAGTCATAGTTCCACAGTAGAAACTACCTGATTAACAAATCCTAAATTTAAGTGTGTTTATTCATGTATCCAGCAGATATACAAAGGTTAGACAATGAAGTTCATGAACTCATCCTAGAAAAAGTGCTACATAACTTATTGCTGAGTATCACTATAGTCACCTTTAAAGTACTCCCTTTGGGAAGCTATGCACCGACACCAACACCTCATGCACCTTTCAAAGCAATATTGGAGCTGTTTTTCTGGAATGGCCATCAGAGCTGTCATCATATTACCCTTGATGTTCTGAATGTCATCAAAATATCTTCCTTTCAATATTTCCTTTATCTTCAGGTAAAGACAGAAGTCGTTGGGGGCCAGATCAGGTGAGTAGGCAGGGTGTTCACTGACTAAAAACTCCCTCATAGACAGTGCCTTGTGAGCTGGTGCATTGTTGTGATGCAAGAGTCACAAATTGTTGGTGAAAAGTTCAGGTTGTTTCTGTCTTTTCATGCAGCGTTTTCAGCACTTCCAAATAATAAACTTGATTAACTGTTTGTCCAGTTGGTACAAATTCATAATGAATAATCCCTCTGGTATCAAAAAAGGCTAGCAACATCATTGTAACAAGTTTGCAAACTTAATTGTCAGACCTCACATAATGCATACCATATGTATACAGGATATAATATACCAGGGGATAAGTGAGAATGAAAGTCCTTCCCCTCATGGAGTTAACATTCTGGAGGAGGGATCAGATAAAATAATTCATTTTACCATTCTGCCTTGCATTAGCTATGTGTATAGTAAGCCCTTGCAATGCACACCAATGCCCCTATTGTCAAAATCACTGTGACCATCTTCACCACTACGAAGAACAAGGGAGGTCAAACATCTTATATTCTAATCCCAACTGTTTTCTAAAAGATTTGTGCTTCTGGACAAGTAATTTACCTTCTTAATAACGAGCCTCCTCATCTATAAATTATGAGCATTGGACTGTATGACCTCTACATTCCTTCCCAACCCTATTAATCTATGATATTGTTATTATACTACTGTTTCCCAATCCTCAAAACTAGGATACATTTTATCCCTGCTTAACAACTTCAAGAGCTCTTACATGTTTTCTTTCCATTCCACATTTCCAGACATCTATACTAACCTTAGTAATCACAATGAGCAGCCTCATGGCATCCTGGTTTTAAAGAAACTGCTCTCCTTCAGGCCATTTCTGATAATATTCACTCCACATCAGTCACTTATCCCTGGCCCAATCATATTTTGTGACCTGTCATCTCATACCACATTCAAATCCCAAAGTTTCAAACGTCTTTCACCCCAGATCTCACAACGTAACACACTTGCCTGTCTATCTTTATCAGAAATTTCAAATGAAAGTTCCTCCTGATTCACTCATCTCATTGGCTCATTTCCAGCTTCCCTTATTTCCCCTAAAATAGGTGGTCAGCCATGTGGCTCTTACACCTCTCCATAATTAGGTTCTTCAATACTATCAACATTAGTCACCGTTCCGTCTCTATACACACTAACCCACTTTTCATTGTCCTCACTGGAGTGCAGAGCATCAACACCATGCATACATACCACCAAAAAAAAATGTATGTATATGGAAGCAAACAGAATCTTGATATTGCTTTAAAATTTCTTTTGTAACATCTTACTGATTACTTTTTTTATGATCTGTAAATCTCCATTTTCTCACTCTTGACACATATTTTTTCTATTTTTNAAAAAAAAAAATGTGAATCCAAGCTGGTTTTGGTTCTTTCCCCGGTGTGGTGATTCATTCTTGAAGTGTCTGGTCCATTAGTAGTCTTGCCTGGATTGGTTGTTGGGGTTTTCCATTGATTTTAATTACAGGACATGGTAATAGTAAAAGACACCTTCAGGGATCCCCTGTATTCTAGACATACTCTTCCGCAGTTCGCTGCTTGAAGTGAGACACTCATCCTCTTCTGCCCTCAGACATCAGTACTCCTGGTTCTTGGGCTTTCAGAATCAGATCGGGCCTTACACCATCAGCCCCCCAATTCTCAGGACTCTGGACTCAGACTGAATAACACCAGCAGCTTCCTGGTTCTCCAGCCTGCAGCTGACAGATTGTGGGACTTTTCGTCTTCCATAACCACACGAACCAATTCCTATAATAAATCTCCTCTTACACATATCTATATGCTATATCCTATTATTTCTGTTTCTCTGGAGGACCATGACGAATACACAATTGGATCTTAAAACAAAACTGGCCCCAAGACAGACCAAAAATAAGAGCCTTAATTGTATAATGCACCATGACATCCAGCAGATCGTAAAATGCTTCTAATTGTCAACAAGTAAGTATTTCCGAACACTCGATTAAGGAGCACAAACATTACCTCAGATTTTCATAAACAGAATCCCAACATGGCTATCTAAAACATATGCAGGCCAGATTCCCAGAAGAATCTCCTACTATGAAAAGTGGTGCTAGACCTTACGTGTGCCTGGATCAGGATAGCAGAGAACAAAACAAATGACTTTCCATGAAGAAGCTTTTCAACCATTGTGTTAAGGTGAAAAGTTGGCCTCCTCCAGCTCAGAGGATGCTAATCTAGCTCTGGAGACCAAATATACTGATTATAATCTCAACCAGAAATACATTACTTTGTGGGCCAATTTGATGCCAAAATACCTCTTCTTAATGTGATGAATGCATCTCAGAACCCTGTGCTATAGGGCCACTCATGTGTTATGTAGCCTTTGGAGCTGAACACATCGGATGTCTCATTTTCCCACATCCATGTCAATCATCTACGACCAGACTTTTAACGACCACTCTGTAGATGGCTTAGTAAATTACTTTTGTTAATATGTAAATATATATCAGACTAATAGGAAGAAGTCACCTTGTCTTACCTGGAAACAGTGAAGATCTTTAAAATGATATAAATTAGTCTTAATTACAAAAAAATGTGTAATAATGGGCTCCATCCATCTAGCGCCAGGGGTGGGAGGAGGAGAAGAAATTAAATATTAAAATATTTAAAAATAAATAATAAATATTCCTAGGAGGGTCAAATACTGCACTTGGAAATACTGCACTTCCCACATATAATGAAAGATAAAAAAGATATTCAATCATTCACCCTGGAGGAGGAAGTAATGCCATCATCAACACTTAGGCTAACTATAGACACAGGCAAACATAGAAATGGAAAGAAAAATGAAAGTATGTCCCCAGGAGAGTCAAATTTAAAAATGCAGCAGTTCTTATATATTAAAAAATTTTAAATATGTGCATTTCCTTCTGGCCCCAGAGATGGAATAGTATCAATCATCCACACTTAAATAACTCAGGTGTAGGCAAAAGGGAGTTACAGTCTCAGTTCAGGTGTCTTTTGTTTTTCCTACTTCAAAGAAAAGACTTGGAATTGAGCAGAGGAGAAAGCACTTCAATGTGAAGGACACTCCACATTGATATACTGAGTTTTAATTCAAGTAAAAGTCAAAGAAGAACTTAGATATTGTTTGCAATGTTTATTGCAAAGTAAAGGATAGGTACATCACATTTTAATTAAGAAACCAAAATACATGAAGGTCAAAGTCCTGTGAAGGAAAAAAAAAAATCTACATGATCAGAGTGTGGTTTAAAGAAAGAAGTCTCAATAATGCTGATAAAACGCTTTGACATACATTGCACCACCTTGCAGCATCACCTTTGGAGAAGAGTGTGTGCTGATTTCCAAAGGTTTTTACCATGAAATGATACTCAAATCTGGGTCATTTACTCTGAGATATGTGCATATTATTCTAGACAAGTGTGTATAAATAGTCATTCTCCCAAAAGAAAGACTACAAGGAGCAAAACCTGCTTGTGTTGCTGCCCTTTTAAAAGAAAACCCTTCAGCTGGGGTTAGCAGTATTCAAAGAACACTGTCTTACTGCCATTGCTCTGAAGACCATTCTGTTTAATGGAAGAAACACACTCAGAGAAAACTGGTCAAATAGACTGTAATAATTAATGCATTTTTTAAATAAGGAGACAAAATGTTTTTATTTCATGGGACTGAAGAATAATTTGAGCGTTCAGGAAAGAGTCCAGCTAGTTTGTAGAAAAGTTTTCTTCCAAGAAGGAGGCATTTTTGAGGCAACCATTAATTATAGTGAATTTCTCATCATAATATAATCACATGATGTATAAATCAGACTGCATTATCAAATATCACTACCCATCATCCACATTAAAAAGACTGGAAGAAATTAACTGAAATAATTAAATTGTTTTACTGCTAATTAGTTCAACAACTACATTCCACTTATCAATAAATATAGACATCACTAGCCTTTGATGGCTACATGCAGTCTTAAAACTTTCCTAATTTTTAAACCTGGGTTTTCATTTCCCCTTTCTTTCCAGGAGATCTAAAAGGATTTTCCAATAATTAAGTCAGGTACTGGAATTTGACAGTGATACAAGAGTACCATGGTTTGAAAAGATAGCTGGCTTACTTAGAGTCTATAAAAATATACTTTGAACTATTTCAGCTTGGGAAAAGGAGGCTGTTTCATCAAGTTCTTTCTCCTTCTCAGTTGAGGGATAGAAAATGTATACATTTAAGTGGTATTATATATCTACTTGTCTTCAGGGAGCACTGTGAAAATGAATATGATTATGCTTATGAAACACACTGAGTCCTTGAATAGAAGCCGGCCTATTTATAATCAGAATTCTAGTAAGTATGTAAGTATTGTGTCAAGATTTTCATATTGATTTAATTTTAAAGTGTATGTGATTGTCTGATTGTATGTGAATGTCTGATTTACTGTTTATTCATTCTCCTGTCTGTTCTCCCCCCTCCCAACACTCTCTTAATTCTTGCCACCTCCACTGCTACGTGCCTCTCCTCCCTGCGAAGATTTTCTGCTAT
>NW_017732297.1:666096-668262 GCF_001890085.2 Hipposideros armiger | reverse complement strand
ATATATTTCAGCTAACATAATAGGCATCTTCTTTATTTTCTCTCCCAAAATATTTTTAGAAAGACATGTATTCCCTGTTGAGTATATAGCCAAAAAACTAATAGGAAACTTGTGTGATCCTTCATAATACTAGATATGGAGGCTACTAAATTTGAAAATTAAACAAGGAAGTGAGTTGTTAGAAGGAAACTTGTCTTAAATAATGAGTGGAAGGACTATTTGTCAAACTAAGAAGCAAGCTTACAAAGTAATAATAAATTCATTTTTTAAAAGTACAAAGGATAAAAAACACCCCTAGTAACTGATACAAAGAGTGATAATATATTTTGTAGACGAGGATAAGAAAAATTATGTCAAGTATAATAAATGGAAGTGAACTTCTCATTGGAGGTTAGGTACAAATATTACCAGATTTAAAGTACTAAGAGGATGAGGCACCGGGGCGGGGGTGCAATAAAGGAGGAAAGGAAAATCACGTGGCTACTCTGGAAATTGTAAATAATTCCCCAAACTACAGCTCTGGCTGTTGACATCTAAAGACAGCACCCATATAAAGAGAATAACAGGACACTCTTCATTTAAACTCAAAGAAATATAATCCAAACAGGCATTTGGAAAGGCCTGTTTGGCCACTGTTGGCCCACAGATTTTTTTTTTCTTTTCTTTTTTTTTTTTTAAATTTATGGTCCTTCATCCACTTTTTGTGGAGACAGGATCTCCTTGAATCCAGAATATATAAGGTCATATTCTCAGGGTAGAAAGTTCTAGGGTAAATAATGGAGCTAACTAGGTTCAAATGATATGCAAAGCAGATTTTTGAGAACCTTACCATCCTTACACTCTGCTTCACACTGTAACCATGAACAGTAAAGCCTATTAAATAAAAAATGCCCCCACTAAAAAAAAAATAAAAAGGTAAGTGATTTCCCCCAGTAAAATTTGTACAATATGGATTTTCAGAAACTATTCAACTTAAAATAAGACTGGCCCCGTGAGAGATAGCACCAGCTAGGTGGCAATGCTTTGCAGACCTGGGGCAAGGTTCTACAGAGGCTGTATATTATCTGAAACAGTGGACGTATGTCAGTATCCAATGTATGGTGCTGTTTCTCCCATAGCCAGGCTTCACAGGTCCAGAAATCAAGGGGTGGAAATGATAGTGGCACCTCTGCTATTGGCAAGATTGAGTGATTCACTGGCCAAATTTTTATTCCAGTTCCCATGACTTTATGCTTTGCTAGCCTAGAGATCTTAGTTCCAGAGAGAATGCATCCACCAGGAGAGAGAACAGACTGCCATCTGGCCATTTCGGGGTCCTCAACCTCTGAGTCAGCAAGCAAGGAAGAAAGTTACAGTGTAGGCTGAGTGATTGATCCTGAATATCAAACTGCAACTCCACAGTAGAGGTAAGGAAGAGTATGTCTAGAGTACAGGAGACCCCTTACAGTGTCTTACTAATGTGATTAAGGTCAATGGAAAACTCCAACAACCCAAACCAGGCAAGACTAATGGCCCAGATCCTTCAAGAATGAATCACCCCACCAGGGAAAGAACCCAAACAAGCTGAGGTGCTTGCTGAAGGCAAAGGTAATAGAAGAAAAGAGTTATAAAAACCAGATTATAGCAACATAACTAATCACAAAAATGAGGACAGTAATTGTCATATGTTTGTCCTTATTTTCTTATGAATGTTTGTGTGTATATATACATATATTAAACAAACAACTTTTTTCTTTCCTCTCTTATTTCTTATCACGTAACATGAGTTGTACTGATTTTATATCAATATTTAAGTATTCTTAATTTTACATCATAGTATTCAAGTTACAGGATATCAGGAGAAGAGTAAACATCATGCAAGGACTTTACATCCTCATCTGGGAAAGGGATCAATGTTTTCAGTCATACACTGGGATAACTGTATCATGTTAGGTGAAATTAGGACCTTGTTACTGTTTTTATTTGGAGATTAAGTACAGTTTAAGTGATGCATATAGGTGTCAAGTTGACAATGGAAGCCCAGGTAGCTGGCTGTGTCTGTAAGTTTGTTTCCAGAAGAGACTAGCATTTGAATTGGTGAACTGAGCAAAGTAGATGCCACCCCCCCAGCCCCCAATACACACACACACACACACACACACACACACACACACACACACACACACA
>NW_017732297.1:655912-658426 GCF_001890085.2 Hipposideros armiger | reverse complement strand
TAATAATAATAGCATTTCCCTTGGCAGTCATAGTTCCACAGTAGAAACTACCTGATTAACAAATCCTAAATTTAAGTGTGTTTATTCATGTATCCAGCAGATATACGAAGGTTAGACAATGAAGTTCATGAACTCATCCTAGAAAAAGTGCTACATAACTTATTGCTGAGTATCACTATAGTCACCTTTAAAGTACTCCCTTTGGGAAGCTATGCACCGACACCAACACCTCATGCACCTTTCAAAGCAATATTGGAGCTGTTTTTCTGGAATGGCCATCAGAGCTGTCATCATATTACCCTTGATGTTCTGAATGTCATCAAAATATCTTCCTTTCAATATTTCCTTTATCTTCAGGTAAAGACAGAAGTCGTTGGGGGCCAGATCAGGTGAGTAGGCAGGGTGTTCACTGACTAAAAACTCCCTCATAGACAGTGCCTTGTGAGCTGGTGCATTGTTGTGATGCAAGAGTCACAAATTGTTGGTGAAAAGTTCAGGTTGTTTCTGTCTTTTCATGCAGCGTTTTCAGCACTTCCAAATAATAAACTTGATTAACTGTTTGTCCAGTTGGTACAAATTCATAATGAATAATCCCTCTGGTATCAAAAAAGGCTAGCAACATCATTGTAACAAGTTTGCAAACTTAATTGTCAGACCTCACATAATGCATACCATATGTATACAGGATATAATATACCAGGGGATAAGTGAGAATGAAAGTCCTTCCCCTCATGGAGTTAACATTCTGGAGGAGGGATCAGATAAAATAATTCATTTTACCATTCTGCCTTGCATTAGCTATGTGTATAGTAAGCCCTTGCAATGCACACCAATGCCCCTATTGTCAAAATCACTGTGACCATCTTCACCACTACGAAGAACAAGGGAGGTCAAACATCTTATATTCTAATCCCAACTGTTTTCTAAAAGATTTGTGCTTCTGGACAAGTAATTTACCTTCTTAATAACGAGCCTCCTCATCTATAAATTATGAGCATTGGACTGTATGACCTCTACATTCCTTCCCAACCCTATTAATCTATGATATTGTTATTATACTACTCTTTCCCAATCCTCAAAACTAGGATACATTTTATCCCTGCTTAACAACTTCAAGAGCTCTTACATGTTTTCTTTCCATTCCACATTTCCAGACATCTATACTAACCTTAGTAATCACAATGAGCAGCCTCATGGCATCCTGGTTTTAAAGAAACTGCTCTCCTTCAGGCCATTTCTGATAATATTCACTCCACATCAGTCACTTATCCCTGGCCCAATCATATTTTGTGACCTGTCATCTCATACCACATTCAAATCCCAAAGTTTCAAACGTCTTTCACCCCAGATCTCACAACGTAACACACTTGCCTGTCTATCTTTATCAGAAATTTCAAATGAAAGTTCCTCCTGATTCACTCATCTCATTGGCTCATTTCCAGCTTCCCTTATTTCCCCTAAAATAGGTGGTCAGCCATGTAGCTCTTACACCTCTCCATAATTAGGTTCTTCAATACTATCAACATTAGTCACCGTTCCGTCTCTATACACACTAACCCACTTTTCATTGTCCTCACTGGAGTGCAGAGCATCAACACCATGCATACATACCACCAAAAAAAAATGTATGTATATGGAAGCAAACAGAATCTTGATATTGCTTTAAAATTTCTTTTGTAACATCTTACTGATTACTTTTTTTATGATCTGTAAATCTCCATTTTCTCACTCTTGACACATATTCTTTCTATTTTTCTAATATGAAGACTTCACTGATATACTTTCCCCCTTCAGTTTGTTCTTTCATCCTTGAAACAAACAAAAATGTGTCTTCTTCTTGTTTTCATGCCTTACTCCAAACTTTACTGTTCTGATTTTATTTCCTTCAGTGTTCTCTGTAATATTCTTCCTTTCAGTTTCACCATTGACGCTATCTTCACATGAAGTGTATGTCATTCCCTGATTAGTATCTGCTGTTGACTCAATAACTCTGTTCTCTGTAAGGGTCTCTTCCATGCAGTGTTAATGTCACATAAATAGGAGAGGAAATGCATTCTTGAAGTATATGGATTTTTACACTGACTTTGACCAAAGTCAGCTGAAAATAAAACAGCCCTGCTGTACCCTAGAAGTTCCTAAGTTCATAAAGTCTATTGTATTAACTTTTTTAAAGATGAACCAACTTCTTCCTGAAATAAGTTTATCTTTGTAAGCCACAGAACCTTTCCTACAAAACTGCTCCCTCATATTATTTTGACATGTGGCTCTATCTCTCACCCATTTATCTCATTTTCATGTGGATTTTTTATAATGGTGCCGTTATCTTGATGAGGGGCACTTTCCAAGGCAAAGAAGAAAGAGGCATGAGTAGGTCAGCTCTCAGTAAGACCCTTGCTGTATTTGTATCATACAACTGAGCTCCAGCTCCTAACTTCTGCAAGTGTGGTTCCCATACCAGCAGCATCTCATCACCTACAAGCTTATTTGAAAAGCAGAATTTCAGGCCGTATCCCA
>NW_017732297.1:645899-651542 GCF_001890085.2 Hipposideros armiger | reverse complement strand
TTTAATAGGTAATGCATTTATGCTACTCATAAATAAAAAACATACACAAAATTATACAGTGAAAAGTTTCCCTTAAATCCTTATTCTTAAATACCCAATTCCCATACAACATCTCCAGTGTCATGTAGTCTTGGACTGCATTTTTGCCTTATGCTATTGGACTTTGCATACAGTGCAGCAACTTGATTTTCTAACAACGATAGAGTCTGGTTGTCTTTCACATCTCTGTTTGGAGAACTTCCTTATTCTCTTTTTAACTACTAGATTTGGAGAGCTTTTTATTTTTTGGACACACCTTAATTCAGTTAACCATCAAACGCTATGAAGCTTTAAGTTGTTTCTGCTATTACAATAATGCAAGAGTGAAAACTTTTGTACAAACTTTATTTCACACATACGCAATGATGAGACTGAAATAAATTCCTGGGAGAAGAAATGGCTAGGTAAAAGTGTGCATATAGTTTTAATATTAATAGAACTTGCAAAATCATCCAACATGTGAGATGTACTATTTCAATACAATCTCACAGGCCACACATGAGAGTGTTATTTAATAACAACCATACCAGTAGTATGGGTTGAACAAGCTTACAGATGTTTGTGATTCCAATACATAAACAAAATCCTATCAGAGTCGCTTTGATTTGAATTTCTGTTAGGATTCTGATGGGCATTAGGATTAGAACATCATTTCCTATGTCTAAGAACCATTTGATCCCTACATTGGATGAGCCATTTGATCATCTTTTACTAAATGTCTGCCCTTTTTTGTATGGGTTATTAATTTGTGTCTTTTTCTTGATTTCTAGAATATCTTAACAATATTAGCACATTTCTGTGATATGAGTTGCAAACAGTTCTCCCTGTCTTTGCATTTGATTTTGGTATTTTTGCAATACAGATTTTATTCTAATGTAGCTGATTGTTCTAATGTAATTGTTCTTCCTTTTACAGGTTCCAGATTAGGAGTTATGATTATAAAGCACTGCTCCATTTTAAGATTATAAATTTTCTCAGGTTTTCTCATATTACTAAGATTTCACATTTTACATGTAAATGTTTTATCTATTCATCTTGGTATATGGTTTGAAATATGGATCCAATTTTTTTTCCCCCCACTAATTGACTACCCATTTCTCACAACACTATTTACAAACTTGTCATTTGGCTCTGTGAACAAAATTACATATTCCTATTACATAGCTGCCAAAATTACTCATCTCGGTTTTCCACTTTTTTCTTCTCTTCCATATACAGGGCATAATTGCTTGAAAAACTAAGCAATTACCAAGATATGTATGTATGCGTGTATGGCGGGTGTGCCCAAAAAAATGTATACACATGACTTGTATTCATCTTTTGTTATTGGTATATATTAAATATTACAATTTTAATACAGTTTTTTTCCTTCTTTAAAATGTGATAACTTTTTGGCACCCCTATACATATGTACCTATACGTATATATAAATGGAATGTTTAGAAGAATAGAAGTCAGAGCCACGGTTAACAGATCGAGTCAGTGGTATTGAATGAAGACAAGTGCACGGTGTCCTTGGCTTGGTTATTCTTCAGGAAATCTAACCCTTATGTAAACTTTGTCTTGGGCTTAGGGAGAGTGTCCTGTGTGGAAAAATTCTAAAGCTTTTTAGAATAGGGGTAAAACCCAAAAGGGCATATGTATTGATAATAGATGGTTTTAGACTACTTGCTAAGATGTTTCTATTGACTCAGAATTTGCTATTAAATTAGGCAGTAATGTGGGATAGCCAGATGTGGTACAACAGGAGGTAAGGAGAGAAAAAGGGAACACACATTTAATAGCAAAAGGTCATAGAGGGAAGGAAGTTTTTGATGAAAATTGAGTGTTGAATGCAAATTTCAAGTTCTTGAAGTGGATATTAATATGGCCTCTTTTTTAAGTCTCCCCTACAAAACTTTCCTTATAATTTCAAAACAACATTGAAAAGAATATNCATGTTGTGCCAGACAGTAAGGAAATGCCAGAAAAGTGATAGAGCTGTATCAAAACATCATATATATTTAGTAAGTATCAAATGTAGGGCATCATTTTGTGCCCCCTGCAAATCAACTCTACAAAGTAGGTATATTAACCTAGCATGTATCTGATATGCAGTAGATGCTACCACCATAGTCTTTGCCCAGTGGATTTATAGAAAACGAAACTGGGATCACACTAGTATAAAACATTGAATCCAGGAGTCTACAGTGATAATCATAGAAGGATGGAAAAGAAGGGAACAAAAGAAAGAAAGAGAAAGGGAGGAAGGCAGAAGTAGAGGGAGTGAAGGAAGGAAGAAATGAGAGAAAGAGAAAAAGGAAGGGAAGGGAAGGGGAGGGAAAGCGGAAGGGAAGAGAAGAGAGAGAGGTTTAGGGAAGGGGTGACATAAGAAAAATCAAAATGGAAAATAACCACTTTGCCACAAACTTTTAATACTTACTTCAGGCAACATTCACCAATAGGGTGAAAAGTGTTGGGGAACAGGATTTTCACACATTCACAAGGCATCACCTCACCTCTTACTTATTAATGACAAAAGGGAAAAGGTTGGTTTCCAATTGAGAAATCAGGCACCACAGTAACTATGTAATGACATGGTACATCACCAATAACTGGAGAAACTGATATCACAGGTATGCTAATGCAATACTCTATGACAAATGTTCAACTTTAATCTAATCATGAAGAAATGATCAGANCTTTCTACAAGCTCACTGTTTCCCATTTTTGATCGAATAGCTGTTTCTGATCAGTACTACATACTCAATTACTTCAACCATGATAATTAACAAACTTTTAACCACCCATTCACACATTGATCCTAGATAAATGATTACCACCCATCTATAATATGTTGCCAACTGTCTCCTAAATTATAAATCTTAGACAGTAAAATCAGATAATTTTAGAATTGCAAGGGGTCTGAAGGTCATTAATCCAACTCCCCTCATGGTGTCTGGCACAAAATATGCTCTTGATAAATATTTGCTGAATAAAAGAAAAAAAGATACAAAAAGAAAACTGATTTCACATAGAATAAATGATTGTCTCTTGATCGCAGAATCAAGCCTCTGAATCCTCCTCAGTTCTCCTTACTCTTACTTGTCTAGTTCAGTCCTTGTTCTCTTCCACATCCCTCAATCTCAGTTGCAAAAGAGAAACGCCTAGGAGCTTTAAAATACTGATTTTTGAGTCTCAGTCATACACTCTGATTTGATCTGGAGTATAACCTGTGCAATGGGGGTCCTACAGGCTCCCCAGGTAATTTAAATACACAGGTAAGCAAGATTGAGAACCACTGCCCTATATACTGTTCACATTTAACGTGCAGAAAAATCACTTCACCATTTTTTTAAAAAAATGCAGAATCTGGTAAAGCTCCTAGATAAGTCTAATCCTGATGGTTCTAGGTCCACACTTTAATAAGAAGGTTCTACAGTATTTGGCCATGTTAACAACTAACTCTAAAAGGGGTGAAAAGTATAACTATTGCATTGTTTAATACACCTGAAACTAATAAAAAATAAAAATAAAATTTAAAAAAGTTTAAGTTAAAATAAATAAATTTAAAAAATAAAAAATAAAAAAATACAAAATAAAAGGAGCAGTTTCAGAATGTGAACTATTCAGGTTCTCCTGCAAGCTCTCATTCCTTCCCTTTATTTTTCATACATTTCTCTTGCTTTGCACATTTGTTACATGTGTCCATCACTTACATGTAAATCTTTAGCCCACCACTTTTTTCAAATAAAACATTTACATATACTCTGGAATACTATTTAGCATTAAAAAAGAAGGAATTCTTGCCATTTGCTACAACATGGATGGAATTGAGAGTATTATGCTAAGAGAAATAAGTCAAAGAAAAACACTCTATGATTTCACTTATATTGGGAATCTAGAAAAAAAATTTTTTTAATAACCAAACTCATAGAAAAGATCAGATTTTTGGTTACCAAAGGCAGAAGGTAAGGGGTGAGGGAACTGGATGATGGCATACAAAAGGAACAAACTTCTAGTTATCAGATAGAAGTACTGGAATGTAATGTAAAACAAAATGACTGGTTACGCTGCTATGCAATATATTCAAAAGCTGTTAAGAGAGTAAATCTTAAGAGCCCTCATCACATGGGAAAAAAACTTTTTTTGTTGTTGTATCTGTATGAGATGACAGATGTTAACTAAACTTACTGCAGTAATCATTTTACAATATATGTAAGTCATGATGCTGTATGCCTTCAACTCATATAGGTATGTTGCTATCTCAAAACTGGAATAAAGAAAAACCAAAGAAAACATTATAACTATCCCCATGCATAGGATTCTGTTAATTTTTCCCCTAACCTCTACAATTTTCAGGGAAATCAATAATGCAGGGAATGAGGCCAGAGAAATCAGAAAATTATTACAATTAATGCATATTTGAGATATTGATTTCATGAAAACTATAGAGGCCCTTGTGATGCTGATAACACAAATCCCAGGGAAAGGATGCTTGTATTCAAGAAACATCCAATGAGAACCCTGTAAAAATAGAAAGACATTGGACTGTCAGAATGATGACTAGATGAAGGCTATAATTTTTTCAAGCTGGGTCCATAAGATGGATACATAACATGTAAAAAATGCGTTGCTTTATTAATTCAAACTGTCTATTTGTGAGGGAAGCCTGGGCACCCAGGCACTAGATGGAATCAAATAATTAAAACACGATCTCTACTCCCGAGAAGTATTTGATTAAGAGCTAAGTGAAGTTCGCAGTCCAGGGCTGTTATGCGTCTGGCTGAAATGCACAGACATGCCTGCATCAGAAAGAAAGCACTTAAGCTGTGATGTTAAGGGTAGAATACGAATAAATGGCGAGGAGGAGAAATAGAATCTTATACACGAGACACAGACGAACCTAAGGGAGGACTCAAACACGACCTTGAGACTTCAAGGAAAAAGAGAATAAAAATAGCTAATATTTGTGGAGTGTTTACTATATAGGTCAAACACATCTCTAAAGCATTTTACATGTGTTAACATCATTTAATCCTAACAACATCTAGTAATGATCCCATCTACTTATCCCAGTTTTACAAATAAGGAGACTATGACACCTAGAAAATAAAGTAATTCCCTAAGTCATCTTGTCGAGCCAGAATTTGAAAATGAATTAAGCCTCTGGCTTCCAGAAAGAGAAGAGAGGAAATAGGTCTGCACAGACTTATTATGCACATGGCTAGATGCTGAATAAACAGGTTTTATATCAAGATTTGACTGAGGTGTCTGATCTCTCCTGAATTTACTGTGAGATACTGGAGCTTCTTGGGCTTAGGAGTGATAGCATGAAGGGATGTTTTAGAAAGATTTATATAACAGTCTTGTTTGAAGACAGATAGATTGTTGAGAGAGGTACTGATGTGAAAGCAACAAGGTTTAATTGCTGAAAGAGAGACTAGAATGAACAAATAGAGATGACAAGTTAAAGCAGCCGGTATGGGAGATGTTAAGTGCAGCAAACCGGAATTGTTAGGCGTTGGAAAAAAAGGGAAATATTTTAAAGAGGAAAATGCTAGCTAGTTGGTCTTCATTTTTAGGCTAAAATAATTATTTTATTTAATTTCCTAGTACGATGAT
>NW_017732297.1:637463-639546 GCF_001890085.2 Hipposideros armiger | reverse complement strand
TTTTTAAATATAGTTTGTTTATTAGCTATTTTTGATACCATTTTAAAATTGAGCTAAAGATATAACATCACTCACATAAAATTTAGCAACTTCCTGTGAGAGAGAATTTTGTCATTTTAACTCCCCCATGTGTCACCTACAGATGATTTGCAAACACTTGTAAGGCGAGCTTAATTCTGTAGTCATGTTGCTGGGAATGCTGGAAGGTGAGATGGAGGAGGTTTTCGCGGTGTTTATAATACTCTGGACTACTATGTGGTGAAAAGGGGGAGGGAGGAAGAAATGGAAAACATTTTATCATGATTCTCATTTTGAACACATTAAAGATGCCAAATGAAACTAAACCTATTTTTGGTGTGTAATGTGTATTGATCAAATTATATCCCTCCCACAAGAGATATTTTGCATTTGTAGAGAACAATTTATTTGATGTTTATATTAGTTCACCTTAGTATTTAAATATGATCACTGTATAAACTAGACTGGACAGGTATTATTTACCTTTTGTTGTCCCCTAAAACTGGCAACTCTTCCCACGTTCTCTAACTCCAAGTGCTTTGTGTGGATATAGACAAGCTTACGGAGCATGTAAGAACAAATTCCCTGCCAGATTCTCACTGGGCCATCAAGGCACAACTAAGATAAGCTGTCAGGTTATGCCAGAAAATAAATAATAGTATAATTCCTATAAGTAGTTGCTTTACCTATGAGTAATGTTCTCAAAAAAGGAAATTAGGCTCTATTCAAGGTGATCCTTCCTTATTATTTCTTTTCTGACAACTATTAATTGAACTTACTAGTATTCTTCCCTCTCTATACATACACAAAGGGTTCATAATGGATAGAAATTAGAAGGCTTATTTTTCCTCTATAAATACAATGCAAACAATTTACCAAATATGAGGACTTGTAAAGCTCTGTATTGTATCTCCCAGACCTCTTTCCTTGGTGCTGTGACTTTCTCATTGGCCTTCTAGTCAACCTCTGACCTAATCACATCAAGGGATGCAAGTGAGTCCTCTTGGATCAGAAAGAAGTGTTAACTCCTATCAGGACTCTGAACATACCTCTCACCGTTATTTAGATGAATAATGAAATCCTGGTTTTTCTTTCAACAGCACAGGGGTTCGACTACACCCCTTAGCCTAACAAAGAAGTCAGTATTTTTTTTTAATAGAAAGATCTTATAAGTTTGGCAAGTAACTCAACATCCATTAACCTTAAATCTCTCATCTATTAGAAGAGAATATTACTCACTTCTCATGTTTCTAAGAAGACGAAATTAGATTACACTGTGTATAAACAATTTCCACAGTTCTTTTAAATCATTAGTAGTGAATAAATGCTATCTATTTATAACTGGAGTAGGAGTAAGGAGTAGGAGTAGTAAACTGCCATTCTGATTCACGTGGCATTCCTTATGTCCTTATTAAGGTACAACTTCATATCATACAAGTATGTGGAACCACTCTAACTCCTAAACACCAAGTAAGGAAGGCAGTTGGCAAGATGAGTTATGGGTTGCTTGTGCTGTTGGCAACCTGGTTAAGTTGGAAACTGTGTTTTCCAGAATTCCTTTTCTTATGTTGTCCAGGTTAGAGTTTGCCAAAAATTGAATTTCCACAAGATTTAGAAAGCAGAAGTGAAGCAATTGCCATAGCAACCTGACAGTCTTTTTGAAGACTGAGATGGTGACAAACAGATGTAGAGATGTCCTGTGGGTTCCAGGCAGCTCACACTCCAACTCTCCTTCTAGAATTTTACTTCTCCAACTCCTACCCCAATTGTGTCAGGTCTAATTACTATAAATGTATTATCCCATAACACTTAATAGTATTAAGTGTGATTTGAGGGACCAAGATATTTCAATATAAAATTCCTTCTCCCAACATGCTTGTGGTGGCTATAATAATCATTATTTGGTATTTAGCATAGAAAATAAATTCAATATCATCTGGCATAAAATTTTTGGCCAGTATTAGAAATATATAGCATTCAAAAAAGTTTAAGAACTGTGTGTTAAACTACCTTTAAGTGAGAACCCAAAAGCTTTTTATTAAAATGAATTACATGATATATTTTT
>NW_017732297.1:630360-633518 GCF_001890085.2 Hipposideros armiger | reverse complement strand
ATTTCTTGAGCATTAAAATCTTAACAGTTATGTTCGATAGTTGTATCCTGGAAGTACTTAATATGCACCAAGATATAGAGCCCTCTTAAGTTGAATGACTTAGACATATAGTCTAAACTGCTCCCGCCACACTCCCTTCCTGGGCCCAATATTCATCCTCAGTGGAATATTTGGGTTCATTAAGCCTTTTTAAAAGTGGTTCCATAGAGCTGTTCAGGTCTCGATAAATTCTAAACTGTGAAATATAAAATAAAATAAAATAATTTCATCAATAAAAACATTCAAATATTACCAAACAAGAATAAAACTCAGGGTGAATGACTAATATGTTCAAATTCATTTCTTTCATGCCTTTAAGTGGCTAGGATTAGCATAAAGAGCCTTCTCGGAGTGTAGGCAGCAATAAAAACTGTAATAACTCATACTTCATAGTGACTTTCATTTTTGAATCTGGATATTCTTTAATTTTCATAGTAGCCTTGGGAGGTAAATATCATTATCCTCATTTCATAGGAGATGAAATTGAGAGATCAGTAATTTGCCCACAGCTACACAGTAAGTGAACTATATGCTGATTTCAGTCCTATGCATTGGTACTAAGATTACAGCATTCCTAAAATTTATACAGCTAGATGGCTAGCACTTCAGAGAAACTGCATTAAGGTGACAGCCAAGTCAAAATCCAGAAGTCAAAAAAGAGTGGAAAATAACTGATAGGCATTAAAATAATTAAAAAAAACTAATATTTACTGATTACTTATCACATGTGAGGCACTGCTTTAAATTTTTTATGTGAATTAACTATGTAATCCTTATTTTAACTCCAAAATCAGTGGTCAAAACTATGGTCATCATAATTTCTTCATTCTTCTCTGCTCCACATCTAACCTTCCCATATATCCGGTGGTCTTCAGCTTCAAAATACATCTAGAATTTGCCTGCCTCCCACCACCTGCCCTACCCTATCTGCAGGCTCCCTGCAATAGCCTTGTAACTCTTCTGTTTTTTTCTAATTGGGCCCTCTGCAATCTGTTCCCTAACCCAATAGCCAGAATAATCTCTTTAAACCATAGATCAGATGGTGTCACCATTAGTCTCAAAACTTTCTAATGGTTTCTCATATGCTACTCATAATACGAGTCTTTATGAAGCACTAAAAGGCCGCATGACCTGGACTCCCCTGCCACTCAACCATGACTCCATTGCACCAACATGACTGCCTGTCTTGGATCATTCTACATGTCCCTCACCTTTCTAAGGGGTTGTGTTCTTGCTTTTTCTTGTACTGAAAACTCTCCTGCTAGGCAGTAGCACGACTTAGTCCTTAGTTTGCTTCAGGGCTCTGCTCAAATATTATCTGTGAGGGCTTCTCTCATCAGTCTCCATAAAATAGCAAACCTCCCCACTGATACCCACCCTGAGCCAGTTTCATTTTTTCTCACCTAGAACCCATCAGCACCTGCGCATACATTTCATTTATTTGTCTGGGTTTTAAAGGGGAGGGGAATCAATCTTCCCCATGACAATGAAAGCACCAGAGACAGATTCTGTCTGTCTTGCACACAGNGTGTCTATCTTTGGCACCTCACAGGCATGAATAACAATAATTTCAAATCATATGAAGATGTAAGAGATATAAGGGCAATAAATCCAAGATTGAAGCTAGAGCCATTTTTTTGTTGCAATTAGATAGAGCAGTAACAGTGGTCAGACTTGGCCAAAGTATCCTAAATTCTTTAATTTCTCATCCTAAGTAGTTTGTATAAAGAGAAATATTACAAATATATTTTTTAAAAGTATAATCCTTGGACAACACACAAGAGAATAACTTAGGGTTCTATTTAAAACTGTAGTTCCTCAGGTCACACCCAATACTTACTAAATCAGAATGTTTGACCAACAATAACTATCATTACAAGCACTCCAGGAAACTACTATTTGAGTACAACTGACATACATAATCTAAGTATATTGAGGAATCTATGAATAACAAACAAACTGCTCCAATGACTAAAACAATAAATCCTTTAAAATCTTAAAGGATTTAAGCCATTCTTCTGAACATGCACAGAAAATACTTGCATAGTTATGTGGACTAAAATGGCATGTTTTCTGACATTAAAAATAGGAGATTCAAGGCTATGGGCCAGGATACAACTGTAATCCAGCATGTAACTACTGCCTTGCAAATGTCAATCATTTTGATCCAGCATAGTCGTGAGTAGAAACAGAAGCACTGAACAGGATATAACAGATGACCATACAAGAGCTGAAAGAGGCTTTAGGAACTAAGAAAATAGGAAAAGACCATAGTGCACACAGAGGCAGGAAAAGAGAACAGTTAAGGAACTGGATAACGAGTTAAATGAAATCACACTTTTGCTGAATTAGATAAACTGCCTTTAATCCTAAAACCTGTGATTATAAATCACCTGATTAGTTAATAAACAAAAATTACATGTAATAAAAGGTAATGACCACTGATATATCATATCCAAGGCCATAGCTGATACTAAACCAATTATAAATAAACATTTTCCTCCTTTTTAAAAGGGAGTAATAGCAACGAGAAAAATTTTACAAGGCATTAAAGTATTTAGGAAAATTACACTAAAAATTTCAAAATTGTAGGTGAGGAATACAATGAAGAAATAAAAGAAATAAAATGAAGTCAAGCTGCTAAACTACTAAAATCAAGTAGGTTGAGGTATGAGGAAATGATGCTATTCTTGATTTAACTATCCTGGGAACTTAAACTTTTGAACTTTCCAATCCTGCATCTCTCCCTGGATATATGTCAAACCTCCAGTAAACCCTCTGATTCGCCCTAAGTGACTAAGGAAAGAATGTTCATGCACCTAGACCACCTGACATCCGTTATCCAGACCACTGGTCATCTAGAGGATTACTATCTCAGACCAATCCAGAGGCTATGAAAGCAGGACAGATTCTTCTCAAAAATGTCCTTTTTACTATAAGAACCCTCAGTTTTCCTTTCTTGTTTAGAATATTGTGGGTATTGCCGAGTTGTGATTCTGGTTTCCAAACCCTAAGACCCTTGAATATATCTTTATCATTTATTTCCAACTAAAACCTCTAGACTCTTTCTGAGTTCATTCAACATAGATCTCAATTGCTTAACAGGATAAATGCATGGC
>NW_017732297.1:616197-626998 GCF_001890085.2 Hipposideros armiger | reverse complement strand
TAGCTATAAAGAACATTATTAGACAATGGGAGAACTTTAAATATACATTATATTTTAGAAAAGAGTATCATTTGTGTTACATCTTTTCCATTACAAACTGCATTATTTTTATAAAGGAGGATGTCCTTGTTCTTAGAAGGGACATGCTCAAGTATTTAGGATTCCTGAGTCATGATGCCTACACTATCTTAATTGAGTCAGCAGAAAACTTGTATTTGCTGCTAGCTACCTATCCATCTATCTGAAAAAGAAAGAAGGAGAAGAAACTAAAGTGACAAAATATTAATAATTATTAATTGATATAAAGATTTATTGGGAATTTAACTTTTTTTCAACTTTTCTGTCTTATTTTTTTTCAACTTTTCAACTTTTCTGTCATATTTTCTTCAAAACTAATTGTGGGAAAGGCTATCTTTGGGGTTCCTGGACCCAATTCCAAAGTGTGTTATGTGTGGAGGCTCTTCACACCAAAATGCAATTCTCAGATACCAGGTGTTAAGTCTTACAATTTAACTCAATTCTGACACAATGTACCCAGAGATGGCATCAGGTTCCACAGGTTAAGGGTTTAGTCCCGCAAGACTGTAACCCTCCCATGTCAGACACCAGCCAGTTCCAATTCCAGGTTATTTATTACCTGTGCTTCTGTCCAACTGGTTACAGACTGGAGGTTCCCACAACCCCCTCCTTAGTCATCAAACACCAGTCACAAGCCCAGGTTGTTACCTATATTTCTGACCAACTGTCTATAAATCAGAGGTTCTCAAGGCCTCTTCCTTGAGTTTGATTAATTTGCTAGAGCACACAACTCAGAGAAACAATTTACTTACTATTAGATTGCCAGTTAATTATAAAAGGATATAATTCAGGAACAGCGGGATGAAAAAGATGCATAGGGCCAGGCAGGGGGAAAGGATGGGGAGCTTCAATGCCTTCTCCAGTGTGCCCCTCTCCCAGCACCTCCACGCGTTCAGCAATCCGGAGGTTCTCCAAACCTATCTTTTTGGGTTTTTATGCAGGCCTCATTACATGGTCATGATTGCTTAAATCATTGGCCATTGGCAACTGTTTCAACCTCCAGGCCTTCTCCCTAATCACATGGCTGGTTCTCCTGGCAATCAGCCCCCATCCTTAGAAGGGGTCCAAAAGTCACCTCATGTTCCTCAATAAATTAAAAATAGAACTACCATATGATCCAGCAATTCCACTTCTGGGTATCTATTAAAAAAAAATTAAAACATTAGTTCGAAAACATATATGTACTCCTATGTCCACTGT
This sequence comes from Hipposideros armiger, assembly GCF_001890085.2. Taxonomy (NCBI): domain Eukaryota; kingdom Metazoa; phylum Chordata; class Mammalia; order Chiroptera; family Hipposideridae; genus Hipposideros; species Hipposideros armiger. The sequence goes on along the minus strand of NW_017732297.1, from coordinate 625,720 downwards.
ACCGTTATTAACAATAGCCAAGACATGGAAACTACCTGTGTCCTTTGATGGATGAATGGATAAAGATGTGGTACATATACACAATGGAATACTACTCTGCTATAGAAAAGAATAAAATCTTGTCATTTGTGATGACGTATATTGGATTGGAGGGTATTATGCTAAGTGAAATAAGTCAGACAGAGAAAGATAAATCCCATATGACTTCACTTACAGGGGAATCTAAAATATAAAACTAAACAAAACCAGATTCATTGACACAGAGGACAGACGTGATTGTCAGTGGGGAGGAAGGTTTGGGGAGAGGAAATAGGCAAAGGGGTCAAGAGATACAAACTTCCTGATATAGAATAAATAAATCATGGTGGTATAATGTGCAGCATGGGGAATACAGTCCATAATAGTATATTAGCTTTGTACAGTAACAGATGGTAACTCGACTGATTGTGGTGATGATTTCACAGTGTATGCAAATGTCAAATCACTACGTTTCACACCTGAAACTAATATAATTACATATGTCAATTATACTTCAATTAAAAGATATGGGGATAAAGATCAAATGCAAGAAATGGCGATAAGCATCAAATATATAATTCTTATTACAAATCATAATACCACAGTCTACCTTCTAAAATATCAGAAATATTGAGATATTTTAAAAACTTTAAAAAGTAAAAATATTTTGTTGTCCCAGCTCCATTTGTGTTATATGTGAGTTTTTTGGCCCCCTGCACTTCTTCCATAATAATTCAAATGATTTAGTTTTCCTCCATTGTTTACATTGATTTTTACATATAGGCTCTCAATACAAAAGGTATCAACAACAATGGTTAAATTTGAAGATTACACAATAACTGAAAGTAGAATTTGTGTCAAATGCACATTTTCTTTTTTATCACTGGAATTCTTCTAAATATTTCAAGTTTGTGAATGAGGTCACAGGTTAAATTCTGAGATAGACTACTTCCATAGAACACTAACATTAGCTCTCAGAGCACATCACACCTAGTGCTCACTTTAATTTAACGACCCAAATTTAAAGTTAGATTTTTCATGTGCTATATTAAGGTATCTATTTAAGCCCAACATTCTCTCAATGGTGCTAAAATTAGTGATGGTAACAGTTCATTTAACAGTCATATTTTTCTCTATGTCAGCTTTATATGAGGCTAGTTATCTCTCAAAAATGCAAGTGTGTCTGTTTCTCCTCATGTGACAGCGACAACAAGCTACTCACCCAGGGAACTGCTCCCTGTTTTGCACAGAATTTTTGCTGGGAAGCAGCTGTCCTGTCAAGGACTACATTTCTAAATCCCCTTTCCTGCCACCCTATCCTTGTATCTTGGTGGGCCTATCTGACAATTCTCTATGGCATGTGAACAACCCCTTCCAGAATGAGATTAGTAAGCATCAGATACTCAGTCCTCCTCAAGTTGGTCTGTTCTTTGGGCAGCTGAATACTGTCAATACAGCAGGGGAATCTGCGAACCCTAGAGACCTCAGGAACAACCAGAGGGAGGAAAGGATCTGTGGGTCAACACTGAGGGGAAAGCCACCCAATAAAGCTCCATTTGATTTTTGTGAGCAAGAGATACATTTTTGTTATGTTCAGCTTTTGAGATTTGTATTTGTTATCGCACATATTAAGTTCACTATTACATGTAGACATAAATTGGTAGCAGACTTCTCTGAGAAGAACCACCTACACTAACTGAGGTCTTAGATCTCCCTACTAGATTTGCTTCCTAACACTAAGTCTTCCCTGTTCCTAATAATCATCATATTGAATTACTATTTTTCCCTCTACAGTAAGCTATAAGCTTCACACAATCAAGGGTTCTCTTTTTTCTTTAGCTGTATTCCCAACACTATCCTAGTGCCTGACACACACAGGCATATAAAAAGTATGCCACGGGCCAGCAGAGTGGCGTGTTGGTTAAGAGCTCGCTTGGGACGCCAGAGGGCCCCGGTTTGGATCCCACATATGAGGGCCAGTAACACTGCCCTCTACAGCTAAGATGCTGAACAACAGCTCAAACTGGAGCTGGGCTGCCGGGAGTCGCCGGCAACGAAGGTGTAGGCTGCAGCCCCTGTGGCAGTGGGTTGCCATGGGCTACCGTGTGTAGCCAGNAAGAATCAGAGAGTGAGCAGACAGGCCACCAGTGGTCCAAACCTAGAGGGTGGTTAGGAGATAGTGGCTAACCAGGGTTTCAAGATAAGATATTTAGCTTGTCAGGCTGAGCCCAAACTAGGCAAAAATGAAGGCTCAAATTTGTGAATGAGGTAGGGGTTGATTATGCCTTAAGGCACCAGCATGCCACAGATTCAGGAAAGGGGCCGAGGCATGGACTTCTAGCAGCCACTTCTGAACTCTAGAGCTACACACATCACTGTCCAATGTGGTAGTCACTAGCCACCTGGGGCCATTTAAATTTAAATTTAAAGTAACTAAAATTAAACAAAATTGAAAATTCAGTTCCTCCATCGCAATAGCTACATTTCAAGTGCTGAATAATAGATGTGGCTATGGCTACTGTATTGGGCAGCACGGCTAGAGATAACAACTTTATAAAAAATCCCGCTTGCTAAATATATAGAGTAATTTTGTCATTGGCTATTATTACAATTGTACTATTGTTTTACCTCAAATTTTAGCAAGCATTGACTCCAGTCCTAATATGGTACAGTATATATAACCATAAAATTTAGATATGTAGAGTCAGGAACAAAAAAAATAAAATAAAATAAAAAATAAAAGCAAGGGATGACTGACAGCCTGCATTGCAAGCTGAAGCCATAACATTATCCTTCTGGTAACAAACAGTCCATCATGTTGTGTTTACCTTGACCCTAACTACCAGCTAGACAATTCCTATGGCACAAAATTGAAACTTTAAAAGAATGGAACCCAACTAAATAAACAACTTTTTCATCAGTTGAAAATTAACCCCTCAAACTTAACGTTTTTCCTTCACAAACATGCACGCTCCCTAGTTTAAAACAAGCCACAAGAAACTATGAGGTGGGGGGAATGCAAAATCTATACACAGCATGATTCACCTTGCCATTTAGCAGAAGAGGTGATAATAATTTGAAATATTTGTTAAAGAAACCAAATACTAATATAGATCACCTTTGCTGATTACTGTGTCCCAGCACAGGATACTTGAAACACTTTAAACATCAGTTTTCCTTTCTGAAAAATGGGGGTAATACCTTCCTCTATGGCTAAGATTTTGAGATTTTTTAAAATGCGAAACTCTTCCAAATGATCTTTTATGTCTTGTAACCCCAATTACTTTTCAGGGCTTCAACAAAATGAGAAAAAGAGGAAGCACAAATTAAACACATCATGTTTTCTTTCCAAAGGCACCNTGCCGGGAGTCGCCGGCAACGAAGGTGTAGGCTGCAGCCCCTGTGGCAGTGGGTTGCCATGGGCTACCGTGTGTAGCCAGCAGCCAGCGTGAGCGACCAGCAGCCGCAGTGAGCGGCTGTCCAGAAGCCAGCGACTGATCTGCCTCCCCCAGGAAGAGCGCAATTATGGTGCCAACTTGGGCCAGTGAAGCAACATCCTCCACAACTAGACTGAAGAACAAAAGGACAGTAACTTGTCTGTTCCCCTTCCCCCAATTCCCAAGCACTGTTCCTATCCCCCCAATTCCCCAATAAAAATCTTAAAAAAACAAAGTATCTCAGAAACTAATGAGTGACTGTTGTTTCCAGTAACATTTCTGTCTACTTGAGAATAGAAAGGTGAATAGGAGAAAATCATCAACAGTCTGTGGATAAGGGTATTTTCTAATTGTAGAAAAATGGTGTTATGTCAAGAGTCATTTTATAGTAATTCTAAGCTACTCAGTAATATTTTGGATACACATGCACATACACACACACACACACACACACACACACACACACACACACACACACCCTCAGAGATACTGTGAGTTCAGTTCCAGACCACCACAATAAAGCAAGTTGTATTCCTTTTTCTGGTGGAGGGTCTTGCCTTTAATTTGTAAAAAACACAACATCTGTGAAGCGCACTAAAATGAAGCACAATAAAATCAGGTAGGCATGTATGTCTCTTCTCCCAATTACCCAATGAATAATGAGGTTAATCTTATAAAAGTAACATTCATTACCTCTCATAGTTGACTAGTTCTTATCTTATTTCTAAAAAAAAATAATTAAATAAAATACTAAGAAAGAAAATATGATAGTCCTAGTTAATATGTTTTGACCCTCAAAGTCAATATATATACTCAATTGGGTGCCCAACTTCAGGGAAATCATGTACATTGGGAAGGGGTAGATTTCGGAGTAGAGTGGCTTGGTACAAGCCATAGAGGAAAGAATGAACTCCGGTAGTTTGAGCAAAGGACAGTAATTACAGGGTATTAAATGACTTACAGAATCTCTGGGAGGGCTAAAGAAGCAGACTCTAGGCTAGACTCCCAAAAATAATGCCTCATAGTTGGGCACCAGAAGAGCTGCTACTCTTTCCACTATCAAGAAACCTGCTGCTGGAGTTGGAAACTGCCAGCTCCAAGAACACTTTGTTTCTGTCACCATCTGTATCTGCAGAATCATGATGGCCTTTTTCCCTGTACCTGTCTCCCCTTAACTCAGTTCCAAATTCAAGTTTCACCCAAACCCATCTGATTGACAGAATCTAAAACACATACAGAAATCATGTTGAAACGTGCCTGGGTAATGTAGCTTTTAGTCTTCCAACCTCTGTAGTATAGAAAGGCCACTAGAGAGATTGCCATAGACACTGAGCTAAACAATCCAGGATATGGCAGGTGCCTGGACTGGCCTATGTTCTACAATGATTTTAAAACACCTCCAGCTACAGGAAAATGCAGAGCCCTCCTCCCCGCAATTTCTCCCAGATTCTAGCCCTTCTTCAATCACCTCCTTTTCTAGGTATTCATTGCCAATACCACAACCAACTTCCCTAATGATTCATTGTAAGCTTTTCCTTCCTTGAAAAAAAATTCACCAATCACAGGTGAGACAGCTGCCTTGCTATCTTAAATAACATCTGGCTCTAAGGGCCAGAGATATTACCAGTTTTCCTTCCAACTATTCCTCATTCATCTTGGTCAACACCAGAAGTCCCAGTCTCCAAAATTATCCATCATTAAAACACTAATTCTCATATTCAAGAACCCTCCACCCTTCCCTCACAAGTCCTATTACTAATCCCTTGAAAACTTGCTCTCTGATATCCTGTTTTCTCTGAAACTCACTTCAACTTATTACTCCAACACCTGGGTCTTCTGGAAGACAAACTTTTCCTGCCACCTTCTCAAGCTAAGGGTGTTTGTTTTTTTTTTTTTTTCCTTTCTCCCACACATAGAAGTAGTAGGGGAAGGAAGAAAGGAAGAAAGTCATATATTATAGTAAGTGTGTCTTTTCTTCTCCTTCATATTTCTGAACTGTCTGTTGCCCCTTCCAAAACTCCAGCTACTTTGAAATGCATGTCATCAGGCTTTTCTACTCCATATCCTTCCTAGCTATCCTCACCTTCTGACATTCTCCTTATTAAATCCGTCATTCAAAAACAATTTTGGTTCCTAGCTTACTGTCTCCCTATCCACAACTGATGCTGTCATCATTCTTAGCTACCTACGAAGTCAAGAATATGAGCCACATAACATGGTGGCCTCGCATTTCCTTGATGTCCTTTGGCTCAATGATCTTTTCTTCCACTTTACTTCAATTACCCAGGCACAAGCTCATACAACTGACCCTGTCATCACTGATAACTACCTCCTATTGATGATAACATCTACTCCTTCCAGGTCACTTATTCTAAAATTATCATTCAAACAATCTTCTGACATCACTGAGGCCTCCCCTCTACCATATCAGATTTTCACTATTTATCACCTCCTTCACATCTTCATATCCCTCTTGTTCAGCCAAGATTCAACAGGTCAGCAATATTACTTGCCAGCACATATCCTTACTTTCTTTGTTACTGTGTACTCCTTGCAAAAACTCCACCCAACAGCCACATGCAAAAGAATGAAACAGGACCACTAACTTACATAATACACAAAACTTATCTTAAAATTGATTAATGACTTGAATGCAAGACCTGAAACCATAAAACTCCTTCTAGAAGAAAACGTATGCAATAAGTTCCTTGACATTGTTCTTGGCTATGATTTTTTGGATTTGACACAAAAAACAAAGACAACAAAAGGAAAAATTAAAAAGTGGGACTACAGCAAATAAAAAGCTGCTGCATAGCAAAAAAAACCATCAACTAAATGAAAAAGCAACCTACCAAATGGGAGAAAATATTTTCAAATCATATATCTTATAAATGGGTTAATTTGCAAAATATATAAAGAAGTGATACAACTCAATAGCAAAAAAAAAAAAAAGGATTAAAAAATTGGGCAGAGGATCTGAATAAGCATTTTTCCAAAGAAGACATACAGGGCAATAGGTACCTGAAAAGATGTTCACCATCATTAATCAACAAGGAACTGCAAATAAAAAGTACTATGAGTTATCACCTTATACCGGTTATAATGGCTATTATCAAAAAGACAAGAAATAACAAGTGTTGGAGAGGCTGTGGAGAATAGGGAGCCCTTGTAAAAATGTTAATTGGTGCAGCCACTATGGAAAACAGTATGGAGGTTCCTCAAAAAATTATAAACAGAACTACAATATGATTCTGCAATTGTACTGCTGAGTATTTATCTAAAGGAAACAAAATTAGTATCTCAAAAAGATATCTGCACTCTCATGTTTACTGAAGTATCATATACAATCACCAAGATATGGAAGCAACCTAAGTGTTCATCAAAAAATGAATGGATAAAGAGACTGTGGTATATACAATGGAATATTATTCAGCCATAAAACATAAAATATTGTGACAACATGAATGGACCTTGATTATGCTAAATGAAATAAGGCAGATTGAAAAAGATAAATACCATATGATCTCACTTATATTTGGAATCCTTAAAAAACAAAACAAAAGAACAAACCAAGCTCACGGCTATAGAGGAAAGATTGGTGGTTGCCTAAGGCAGGGGGTAGGGTGGGTGAAATAGGTAAAGGGGGTCAAAGGGTACAAATTTCCAGTTATAAAATGAATACATCATGGGGAAGTAATATACAGCATGGTGACGACTATAGTTAATAATACTGCAGTGCATGTTTGAAAGTAGCTAGGAGAATGGATCTTAAAAGTTTTCATCACAAGAAAAGAAACGTGTAACTATGTATTGTGATGAATGTTAACTGAACTTACCATGGTGATCATTTTGCAATATGTACATATATCAAATCATCACATTGTATACCTGAAACTAAATAATGCTATGTAAATTACACCTCAATAGTAAAAATAAAAAATTAAAAAAAAATTAACCCAGTAGCTAAACATTCTGGGTTCACTCAGTAGTACCAATCACAAGTTTATAACCACAGAGTTCAAGAAATCCCTTAACAATTCCAGACTTCCCTATTATCACTACACCTCCCTAGGAAATTCACTTACCCACTCTTCAAGGTGCATAATTCTGCTCTGGATATTCTTATACAAGTGGGTGTGAAGAAGCACTTCATTGTGGTTTTGATCTGCATTTCCCTAATGACTAAATATTTTTGTAGTTGTTCATTTTGTTTTTATTTTAATGAGATTCAAATTTATCATTATGTCTTATGTCTTGATTAAAAAAATAATAAATAAACCCTTTGTCCCCAGAAGGGCATAATCACATGTTATTATAATATTTTCTAGTGTTTTAATATTTTTAAATTTTATTCCAGTTTTTTTATATTTTGACTCCCTTCTGTCTGCATCTACTTCACCTTGCACTCTTCATTAAATGTACTCAAATAGTGCTTTAATTATCATCACTCCAATGGCATGGCTTTTAATGAGAACACCAAAGACCTACATTTTGACAAAGCAAATGATAAATTATCTGCTCACGCCTTCTTCAACCATTCAGTAGCATTTGACACGACTAATTAATCCCTCTTCTTGAACATGTATCTATGTTTTCCTGACCCTATACCCTTGAGTTTCTTTTACTTCACGGGCTACTATTTTTTACTAGGACCTCCTTGCCCTCCAAACTCGGAAAATTTGCAAGACTCTTAAAACTGTCCTAGAATCCCTTATTTCCTCTTTCTGTACTCAACCTGTGTAACCTCATCCAGCTCCCCATGGCTTCAAATACCAAGTATCTACTGAAAACTCTCAAACATATACATCTTATCTAGAGGGAACTCTTCCCTGAAAATAAGACTCATATCCAATTGCCTATCATCTTCTCCATTTCAGATTTCCCTCAACCAAAGAGAACTTGCATTTTTCCTCCAAATACCCCCGCCCAAAAATCACCCAGTAAATAACACCACCTTTCGCACAATAATAGAAACCAAAAACTGTTAATATTCATCTTGGATTATTTGTTTCTCATTACACTACAAACCCATTCCACCTGTTAATTCCTGTCTGCTACCTCTCTAAAATATACCCCAAATTTGGTGACTTCTTCCCATTTCTACCTCTCTAGCCCTTCTCAAATCCATCTTCACCTCTTGCCTATTCCACTAGCAGCAATTCCATTGGTCTCCTTGCTCCTTGTCCTTCCTTTCTTCCAAGCAAGAAGGATCTTTCTTAAGTGTTTATGAGATCAGGTTACTCCTGACTCAAATCTTAAATGGAATACAATTATACTTAAAATCTAAATATTTCAGTGCAATCCAAAAATCTCTATAATCTAAAGCCCTCTTTCTCTGGACACAATCTGTCCTTCCACTTTTGTTTTTCACTTCATTTTAGTCACAATCATTTTACTTCTGCCCCTTAAACACCTGGAGATCATTTAATTCAAAGGGAATTTGCTCTTGCTGTTCCTTTGCTTAGAGAAACCTTCTCATCATAAGGTCATAACTCCAATCTCATCTAAGCAGAGCTTTCCCTGACCCTAGTGGACACCAGCCCCAGTCACTCCTTACCGTATTTTCCTATTTTATTCTCTTCTGGCAGCATATAACATTCCAAAACTTATTCTATTGGTTTGCATGTTTATTTATGTCTTCCCCATTTGAATGTGAACTCTCTGAAGGCAGGGGCTCAATTTCCTTTGTTTAATGTTATACAAAGTAACTAGAACAGTGCCTGACCTACTTATATGTTAACTGACTCATTGATTTAATAATAATTACATTTCACAAAACCCAAGAGGTCCAGCTCCAGAATCTTTACTTTTACACTTCTGCACCTCTGTGAATATCATAGACATGACATAATTTTGTAAATATGCTACACATAAATATGGCATGGAAAAAATTTCAACCCACATTTTCAGATAATTTACACCTTTTTAATACTTTTCTGCATATTTATTTTTTTTAAGAATTTTTTTTATTGGGGAATTGGGGGATGGGAACGGCGCTGGGCAATTGGGGGAAGGAGAACAGACAAGTTACTGTCCTTTTGTTCTTCAGTCTAGTTGTGGAGGACGTT
>NW_017732297.1:606693-616082 GCF_001890085.2 Hipposideros armiger | reverse complement strand
GACTCACAGCAGCCCAGCTCCAGGTTGAGCTGTTGTTCAGCATCTTAGCTGTTGAGGGCAGTGTCACTGGCCCTCATATGTGGGATCTGAACCGGGGCCTTCTGGCGTCCCAAGCCAGCTCTTAACCATCGCGCCACTCGGCTGGCCCTCTGCATATTTCTTAATTGAATACATTGACAAAGCAATTACAACAGTGCTACAGGCTCATTCATTCATGACTGTACAGCCAGTCAATCATTCCTTCAATTTAGTAGTATTCCTCCAAAATCCATATGTTGAAGTCCTAACCTCAGTAACTCAGCTTGTGACTGTATTTGCAGATAAGGTAATTAAAGAGGTAATTAAGTTAAAATGAAAACATTAGAGTGGCCTTAATCAAATATGACTGGTGTCTTTATAAGAAGAGGAAATTAGGACACAGACACACATGTGAAGACATAGGGAGGAGGAGACAGCTATCTACAAGCCAAGGAGAGACTTCGAGCCTCCAGGATTGTGAGAAAATAAATTTATGTTGTTCAAGTCACCCAGTCTGCGATACTTGGTTATGGCAGCTGTAGCAAATTAATTGACAGCTGAGAATATCAACCAGCTAATATAGCATCATTTGCTTAGTAGTACTTGTGCCTCAATTACATCTTTTGAAATTAACTACTTTACAACAAAAATATTAAGATTCACGCACTTCAGTACTTGAATAGCTATTTTTATTCTCTCTAAAGGATGGTGCAGCTTAGCACCATTTCCCAGGCTACTCAGATACACACCTTCATGGAGAAATTAAAGAACCAGGGCCGGCCAAGTGGCTCAGTTGGTTAGGAGCTCGCTCAAGAGTTTGAACTCTGAGCAACAGCAGTTCGAGTCCTGGCCTGAGCTGAGCTGCCAACAGGTGGCAGGATGGCTCAGCTAAATAAAAAAAGAAAGAAAATAAAAAGAAATTAAAGAATTACAATGAGATATCGCCTCACACCAGTTAGAATGGCTATCATCAACAAGACAAACAGTAACAATTGTTGGAGAGGCTGGGGAGAAAAAGGAACCCTCATAAACTGTTGGTGGGAATGCAAATTGGTGCAGCCACTATGGAAGGCAGTGTGAAGGTTCTGCAAAAAATTAAAAATAGTGGGCCTGCCGAGTGGCGTCTTGGTTGGGAGTTGGATTGGGATGCCAGCTCTGGTCAGTGGGGCCCTGGTTCAGATCCCAAGTGAAGGGCCGGTGGTGCTGTGCCCTCTGCAGCTGAGATGCTGAACAGCGGCTTGACCTGGAGCTGGGCTGCCGTGAGTCGCTGGCTACATCATAGGCTTCAGTGGGGCTGGCTGGCAGCAGGCATGTGCTTTCATGAGCTGCCATGAGCCACCATGGGCGGCTGTCCAGTGGCCGGCCAGCAACTGCCTCTCCTGGGAAGAGTGCAATGATAATACCAACATGGGTCACTGAAGCGCTGTCCTCCACAACTGGACTGAAAAACAAAAGGGCAGCAACTTGTGTGTTCCCCTCCCCCAATTCCCCAATTAAAAAAAACAAAATTAAAATAGAATTACCATATGACTCAGCAATCCCTCTCCTAGGTATCTGCCCCCAAAAAATCTGAAGAAATTTATCTGTAAAGATATATGTGCTCTGATGTTCATTGCAGCTTTATTTACAGTGGCCAAGACTTGGAAACAACCAGTGTCCTTCCATAGATGATTGGATAAAGAAGATGTGGTATACACAAGGTCGGACAATTAAGTTCACGAACTCATCCTAGAAAAAGTGCTACATACCTCATTGCTGAATATCACCATGGTCACCTTTGAAGTACTCCCCTTGGGAAGCTATGCACTGTTGCCAGTGCCTAGTTCACCCTTCAAAGCAATTATGGAACTTTTTCTGGAATGGCCATCAGAGCTGTCATCGTATTACTATTGATGTCCTGAATGTCATCAAAACATGTTCCTTTCAATATTTCCTTTATCTTTGGGTAAAGAAAGAAGTCATTGGGGGCCACATCAGGTGATTGGGAAGGGTTTTCCGATACAGTTATTTGTTTACTGGCTAAAAGCTCGCTCACAGACAGTGCCGTGTGAGCTGATGCATTGTCATGATGCAAGAGCCATGAATTGTTGGCAAAAAGTTCAGGTCATCTAACTTTTCACATAGCCCTTCCAGCACTTCCAAATAGTAAACCTGTTTTACTATTTACCCAGTTGGTACAAATTTATAATGAATAATTCCTCTGATATCAAAAAAAAAGGTTAGCAACATTGTTGCAACAAGTTTGTGAACTTAATGTCAGACCTTGTATACACAACGGAATGCTATTCTGCGATAAGAGAAGATGAAATAGTGCTATTTGCAACAACATAGATGGATCTTGAGATTATTATGCTAAGTGAAATAAGTCAGACAGAAAAAGTTAAGAACCATATGATTTCACTAATATATGGATATAAAACTGAAAGCAACAAAGGAACAAAACAAACAAAAACTGATAGACATAGACAATAGTTTAGTGGTTACTAGAGGGTAAAAGGGGAGAGGGGTGGTAGATAAGGGTAAATGGGATGAAATATATGGTGATGGAAGCAGAACTGACTCTGGGTGGTGAATACACATGTGATATATAGATGATGTATTACGGAATTGTACACTTGAAACCTATATAACTGTACTAACCATTGTCTTCCCAATAAACTTTAATTAAAAAAAAAGAATTGCATAAAAATCTTATGCTATCTCATTGAGAGGCAAATGCCCTTTCCGCTCTGTTGTGAAACATGCCATGGTTAATAATACTTATTTCATAAGGTTCTCATGAGGGTTAAATACAGATAAAGTACCTACTGGTAGAATTAATGGTCATAAATGTTCATTCTTTTTAAAAAAAGAAAAGAAGCAAAATCACCTGTCTGCACTACACCTACTTGCTAGAAGATGTGGAAGGCTAATGCATCTTCTTCTTTTTCCATTTCAAGTTCTTTGTGTGAGTACAAATGTCAAAATGTAATCTTGTTCTTCCATTTATCCTTTTGTATCACAGCTAGCTAATTCTCAGTTAAAGTATCATTTTAGCTCATGTCATAGGTTTTCTCAGAGAACATATCAAAAGCAGAACTCAAGAGTGTTCTGCTCTTTATATTTAGTCTTTGCCACAGAAAACTGCACTTAGAGAACTACTATCTCAAGTCAGCTGATTGGCTGCATTACTGTAGCATAGCTTGGACACTCATTAAAAAGTTTCCACTTTAGGAAGCTCAAATTGGTTGTGGTTGCTGAGGATTCATGAGAGTGCTGTGATAGCAAATAATTTGCACAGTTTGCTCTCTTTCCATGATCTGAGAACAAAATGAATGCATTCACTGTCCTCATGTCTAAATAAGACAATGCTTATATATAGCCTTATCTTTTTCCAACTGCAAGTGAATATATGCTTATGTTATATATAAAAGAGTATAAAGAAGAAAAGGAAAATAATTTATAGGCCCAGTATCTTTTTGTAAAATTTTGATGTATATCAAAATCAATATGCAGCCACTGCCTATTAAAATCATCTCTCTCCCTTTCTATGTGTAATCTTTTTAACACATTGTTGTATTCGATTTGCTAGCAGATTTTTGCATCTGCATTCATTAGAGATAGTGATCTGTAGTTTTCTTTTTTTGTGTTATCCTTACCAGGTTTTGGTACATCATGGTAATGTTGGCCTCATAAAATGAGTTAGGAAATATTGCCTCTTCTTCAATTTTTTGGAAGAGTTTAAGGAGGACAGGTATTAAATCCTCTTTGAATATTTGGTAGACTTCACTAGTGAAGCCATCTGGTCCTGGGCTTTAGCTTTTGGAAAGGCTTTGGATGCCTGATTCAATTTCCTTACTGTTGATTGGTCTATTTAGATTTTCCAGTTCTTCGTGATTCAGCCTAAGAAGGCTATATGTTTCTAAGAACTTGTCCATTTCTATTAGGCTATTGAATTTGGTAGAATATAGACCTCCATAGTATTTTTGCATGATCCTTTGTATTTCTGTGGCATCTGTGGTAACTTCTGCTCATTTATTTCTGATTTTGTTTACTTGTGTCTTTTCTCTTTTTATCTTAGTGAGTCTAGCCAGAGCTTTGTCAATTTTATTCGTCTTTTCAAAGAACCAGCTCTTTGTTGCATTAAGTTTTTCTACTGTCTTTTTGTTCTCTATTTCATTTAGTTTGCTCTGATTTTTATTATTTCCTTCCTTCCTTCTGCTAGATTTGGATTTCATATGTTCTTGTTTTTCTATTTCTTTAAAGCATAATGTGAGGTTGTTTATCTGAGATTATTTTTCTTTCTTGAGATAGGCCTATAAAGATATAAATTTCCCTCTTATTACTGCTTTCACTGCATCCCAATTATTTTGATAAGATGTATTTTCATTCTCATTTATTTCTTCTTCGACCCAGTCCTTCTTTAAAAGCATGTTGTTTAATTTCCACATATTTGTGGTTTTCCCTGCTTTCTTTTTGCAGCAGATATCCAATTTCAAAGACTTGTGATCAGAAAATATGCTTGATATGATTTGAATCTTCTTAAATTTGCTGGGGCTTGTTTTATGTCCCAATATATGGTTTCTTCTTACTTAAAACAAAGTTTATATAGAGAAATCTTTTAGTACTTTTCCAAATGAATCTTGCCTTTGAGCACTACAAAAGGAAAATTTATTCACCCTATTTTATTCTATTGTTTTAATAGATATTTAATATTTGAGTATTGATTTTGATCTATAGTGATGAGCACATATCTTAATTTGTTTCAAATTTAAAGTTATCTCAACATCATTTACTAAATAATCTATTTTTTCTCAATTTTGTAAAATTCTTGCCTCCAAAGCAAATTGCCATATTTACTTTGGCTTATTTCACTAATAACATTTTAGTCTCACTAAATTCCTGTCAATTTTTTTAGCAATATTTTTACACACTAGAAACTGGACAGGGCTAGTTTTCTATTATTATTCTTCTTAACCATAATTTTCCTGATTGATTCCTTCATTGTAAAGGTTTAGTCTTAAAATGAAATTGGGAAATATTTAGCTATGTTCCCCAAAAAAGTTCACTGTATAGGAAGCAGGGGGATAGTTGGATTCTAATAAATGCACAAAAATACTTTGAGAGAAATGACACCTTTAAAATATTAAGATATCTCAACCAATGGACTAGTTAATGCTATTTATTTACATCTTGTTAAATTTCCTTTGTTAAGTCTTATGGTTTTATTTACAAAGTTCTTGTACATGTCTTGTTAAGCTAATCCTTGGATATATTATGATTCTGTTACTATTATGACAACACAAATATTTTATTTCCAACTGCTAATTGTTAAAAGTAAACTAATGAATTGTACATATTTATATTCTGACCAGGAATATTAATGCACTCCTAGTATATCTGATATATTTATTGATTTGGGGAGATTTCTGGGTTAAGAAAATAATCTGCAAGTAATAATAAATATAACTCGGGGCCAGCTGAGTGGCTCAGTTGGTTAAGAGTGCGAGCTCTGAGCAACAGGGTCACCAGTTCGATTCCCACATGGGCCAGTGAGCTGTGCCCGAGCTGAACTATTGGTGAGCTGCCTACAGGTGGCAGGATGGCTCAGCTGGTGAGAGCAGGTGCTCCTAACAACAAGGTTGCAAGTTCAACTCCCACATGGGATGGTGGGCTATGCCCACCTGCAACTAAGATTGAACACAGCACCTGGAGCTAAGTGGTCATCAGATGCCGACGGGCTGCCAGATGGCAACTGGACTTGGAGCTGAGCTAGCTGCACCCTCCACAACTAAGACTGAAGGACAATAACTTGGCTGGTCCCCTTCCCAATTCCCCAACACTGTTCCCCTTCCCCAATTCCCCAATAAAAATCTTTTTTTAAATAAATAAATAAATAAAATATAACTCATCATTTCTAACACCTATTTTTCCTGAATATTTCAACAATTTAAACAATAATAATTTCCATTCCAGTAGTATTGGTGATAAAAATAATTATATATACTGGAATTTCCATTCCAGTAGTATTGGTGATAAAAATAATTATTGTATTATTTGATTGCAGTAATAATGGATTTGATGATTCCCTGAGCATGATGCTAATGTAGCTTGTATATTATCTTCAAAAGTATATTCGCTTATAAAAAAGATGAAATTATGTGAAAAGATATAGAAAGGTTCAGATGTAGATATGTTAATATGGTTTACATAGAGATATATTTTCTCAAGTTACTAAACTGAACAATTCTTCTTTGTTATTACTCTTATTATTTATTTTTATATTCACTTCTATTTGCCTATGTAATCTTTACTCTTCTTGAAATTACCTGAGTCCAGATATTGCTCCTCCTGTTATTTAAAGTTTGCCATCACTCTCAGTATGACCTCAGTCCACTCATCTCTATTCTTATTTGATATTCTCATTCACCCAATCACTTCAAAAATTTCTCTGAATGACTCCAAATCTTTGGTCAAGCTTTGGCCTCTCTTCTTAGTTTTGTCTTAAATTCTGAATCTTTGCTCTTATGCTACTTGCACTAACAATCAACATGTCCAAACCTGTACTCACCCTCTTCCTGATAAGCCAGATCCCCCAGACATTCTTACCCTTATTAAAGTCATAATTCCTCCATTAATTAATCAGACAAAAAACCCATAGTATCACCTCCAACTAATCCCTCCCCCCTTCTCTCTGCCCACTTCATCGGCCAATGCTTGTGGGTTGGACTTCTATATGGCGTCTTCACAATCTGCTCATGCCTATGGCCAAGTCGTGATGTGCATTCATCTCATCTCCTCTAGATGCTATCCATATGAAAGTGATAGTCATGTTACTTCTTGCCAAAATTCCTCCATAACATAAAACATATATGGAGTAATGTGAAAATGCCTTTGTCTAATATGCTTTCCCAGACAAGCTGGGGCCAGGAGCCTGTTATATGAGCCATAATCTAGGTACCTGGGCCAGGCACTGGCATGTATCATCTTTTGTTTCTGTGATATGGAGATTGATAACAATTGAAAGTATTTTAGAATATACACAGTTGAAATCTCTGTATGTTGTCCAAATGCATAAATCACAATGATAGGATGACAGGAGATAGTGGCCATAAAACCAACAATATAAACTTAAAGGGAACTTGATGAGAGAGGGCTCAACAAAGGTAGGAGTCAATTATTGAAATAATCTTTGAGCTAATATTTAGGTATATATATGGATGTATATCATTAAAATCAATAGCATACCAATGTATAGCAATACTACAAACATTTAAGCTTCAAAAATTATTTCCCCAAATTCACCTTTCCAGTTATTTCTCCTACCTCCTCACAGATTCCTGGGGAACCAAAGGACTCCTTAGTGTTCTCTGAACACTCTCACCCTTTGCATCAATTCACTTCTGCTGAAGATGGGGACAACACAGGCTCTGACTTGAACCACCTCCTAATCAACCTTAACTTGAAGGCTATTGGGAGGCCTCTCCATTGTACTTGCCCACCAAAAAACGGCTTCAGAAATTATCTGGGGTTCATGGCCAGTATCAAAGGAGCTTTGTGCGGAAAGAGATTCCCCTAACAGCAGTGACCACTGTCTTCCCCAGCACAGCTGTTCAATAAATATTAACTAAATTGAGCTAAATTTTCTTAAAAACCTGAAGATATACTAACATGAAATAAAAAAAACAAAGTCAGCTCAAAATAAAATGATGCTGCAAGCTCATCGGGGCATAGTTAGTAGGCAAAGTTCTTGTATTACCTTCACATGAGCAAAGAAAGCCCTTTGGGGGTTAGTACAGGGGAACGTGATCCTAAGAAATGGGATGTAGAAAGGGAGGCTGTGTTCCCGAGACTGCTACCATGTCAGTGAGCACCATTTCTCCTTCTATTTTGAATATATTCATTAGGAAGCTGAGGCAATGCTTGCTCAATCTAGTCCAGGAGCAGGCAAAATGGTCTCAGGGGCTGAAATTTTTATAGAAATAGATGGCTTCATGGAGATTTAAAATTTTTCATTAAAACTAAGACAAATATACATGATAGAGCAAACATGACAAAATCATCTAATCATAAGGACAGAGGGTAAAATCATTTCCGATTTTGAGTTGACTACAAACTTGATTTCAGTGATGCCACTCAAAACGTAATGTGTAACTGCCTCAATTATAACAAGAAAAGTTAGTCTATTCAAAATAAAATGTGCAACTGCCCAAAACTAATAAGAAAAACAGAGCTATCATCAGCAGAAGCAGAAAACGCAGAAAGGGGGAGATGACAATTCTGTTTGACCCTGACTCTCCGATCTACCAGAAATATTGCATTCAGTTTCTAGAGAAACATTAACACACATGCTCAATACACAGAGGAAAATAGTCCAAGTGATGAATCACAGCATCTGATAAGATGAAATAACTTAGGATTTAGCCTCAAAAAGAAAAGACTTAGAGAAATACATTTACCTGTACTTAAGTGATAAATAGTTCTCATGTCAAAAAGACAGTCCTTTTAACTACCTCCAATCCAACAGGGCATAAACTCTTCTAACATGCAGAAGTAGTAAAATTGTTGTTTGAGACTTAAAATATGGAAAAAAAATAATTAGCTCTTTAACAAAATGATCATATAAAAACTAATAGTCATTAAGAGTTTTCTTCCAGGCACTTTGCTACAACTTTACATGCATCATCTCTTTTAATCCCCTCAACCACTCTATGAGGTAAGTATTAGTAACTTCATTTTAGAGTCAAAGAAACCTGAAGCATAAAAAGCCTAAGCTCTCTGAGTTAGCAAAGGTAGAATAGAGAGACCCAGCTGGACTGAACCACAGCAAAAGCTCTTACCAATTACACTATAGTTATCTTGCTGTGGCTTTCCTAAAGAAACTAGACAGCTGCTTTTAGAAGATTCTAAAAAAAATAATTTGGAATGGCAAGATAATCCTTAATATTTCTTCTCATCTCATTTTTTAAATTATGATCTTATGTATGTTCTTTGTGGAAGATACACCTATGCCTTCAGCCAAGATATTCTCAGAATTCCACAATCCATCTCTTCTGGTCCTAATGTTTGGGAATTAGACTGTCAAATAATAGAGTGTCTTAAAGTTGGAGAAAGTAAGAGAAGAATATAAAGCACATGCCGACAGAAACATCCTTTATATTTTACTTAGGACAATCCATGTGCCCCTTTCATCACAGGGCTTAAAAAGTATCATAATGTAAACTGGTATGGCCAACAAGGAAAACAGTACAGAGTTTCCTTAAAAAATTAATAATAGGGGCCGGCCGAGTGGCGGGTTGGTTAAGAACTGGCTTGGGATGCCAGAGGGCCCCGGTTTGGATCCCACATATGAGGGCCAGTGACACTGCCCTCTGCAGCTAAGATGGTGAACA
>NW_017732297.1:570243-606113 GCF_001890085.2 Hipposideros armiger | reverse complement strand
TGTGTGTGTGTGTATGCATCTGTATATATGTGTCTGTATATATGTGTGTATAATGAAATTTTACTCAGCCATAGGAAAACATGAAATACTGCCATTTGAGACAACATGGATGGATTTTGAGATTATCATGATAAGTGAAATAAGCTGACAGAAAATGTTGAAAACCATATGACTTTACTCACATGTGGGATATAAAACTAAAAGCAACAAACAAACAACACAAATAAACAAAATCTCATAGACACAGACAACAGTTCAGTGGTTACCAGAGAGAAAGGGGGAAAGTGAGGTGACAGAGGAAGGTAAAGAGGGTTAAATATATGGTGATGGAAGGAGAACTGACTCTGGGTGGTGAACACACAATGCAATATACAGATGATATATTATAGAAATGTACACTTGAAGCCTATATAATTTTATTAATCAATGTCACCCCAATAAATTTAATAAAAAATTTAAAAAGTTATCCTAAGCTTTAACTTCTGCCAAACACACACACACACACACACACACACACACACACGATCTGCTTATCCCATCCTGCATAGTGTGTGTATATGGTTCCTAATATGTAATTAAACTAATGGCATCCTGTGAATAGTAGGATATGTTATTCTATATATTATACATTAGATATAATTATCTAGCATTAAATATAACCTATATTATATATGTTATACATCTATATAATTATAAAATATCTCTTTTATAAATTTTTATTCTATAGAAGAATTAAAAAGCTGACTGAAACAAATTATATGCCTTGTATATGATAGATTTAAACAGTTATTAAAAGCAATATAATTGGTTTTAATCCTTTCTATATGCTCTAAAATAAAGACAGTTGTTTTAAAAGAGATCCAACCCTTGGATCTACCTGCATGCATGTTGTAAATACAAATAATAAGTGCACTAGGTATCTTAAATTCACACGTGAAGTATCTGAAATATCAAATTGGTTGCAATCATGTTATAGGAGTTTTAAGATCTCAAAGTATCTGTTAATTCTAAAACCCTCAGAGGTTTGCAAAAATAAAGCAGCCAACTGAGTAGTATCAGAAACAAAAGACCACTTTCATTTTCAACAGTGACTTCAAAGAGGAAAAGTATTCTAATTACCTCTCATTTCAATTTTGTACATTTATTTTTCTATCACCACGTTATATAGGGCAATTAGCCAAACTGTTTGCTACAGTGGTTCTGAGGAGGAAGAGATTAGTTTTGGTGCATTCAGTAAAGAACTAACTCATTTTGAGGCTAATAGAGATTAGGAGGCAAAGTATTCCATGCCCAGGAACACAAGAGCACAGTATGGTGAATGAAACACGCATTCCTGTGTATGGAAAGATGAGAACACCACAGCATGTAAAGCAGGGGATTAAAAAACATATGGAAATACAATGCATAAGCTTGAGCAGAAAGAGAGGGAGAGAGACAGCATTTCACAGAAACAGGGGCAGAGACTGTGCCCAGGGAAGACAGTTTATAGAGAAAAGTGAAACAACATTATTGAATTTACATTTTTTTAGTGCATGGTGGGGAGCTACTGAAGATAGAACCAGAGTCTTTAATCAACCAAATGATGCAAAGACACTTGACTTTCAAATATACTAGAACACTTGGAAACTAACATATATAGCTTGGGCGGGGAGAGCAATTGAGTGGGTTGGGGGGGTTAGTTTCAAAAATACCCCTGAAAGGAAATATATTCTAAAATATTTTTCTACTTCCATATTTTCAATATTCTCACAGAATATTGTATATATCAAAATATGTATATATATACATATATATATATGTATATATATATATCTTTAATTGCATTGATATGTATTCAACATTCCATTGGCTTCAATTGTTTAGTTTCTGTTTGGTCACCCTCATTTACTCAAAATGTTCTGAAAAATATAACAAATTAAGAATTTTTTTAAATTTATTTGAGTATGTATTTCTCTTGTTTTATTTTATGAAGAAATCACAAAATCCATACCCACATAAACTAAAATCAGCTAACCAGCAAAATTTGAGGAGTTAAAAATATATATGATTTCCCTAAGCACTAGATTTTGCTCCTGAATTATAAATTAAACATGTATTTTTAATACTGCCTTTAGCGTGACTGTCTCACACTGATTATGTAAGGCTCTTAATCCATTTCTATTACTTTTGCTAAAATATATGGTATAAACTGTGACAATGAAGTAGGAAGTAACAGATATAACCAATTATTTGTATTTAAATCACTGGTGGTTTAATATAGCTAATTATGCTTCTCTAATATTTATCTAGCATTCAAAACACCTGCGTCATACTATGTACAATTTTGTATAAGACAACAAGACATCTTCCTCAGCCTTTTACTCCAGAGTATAAAACAGGAAGAAAGGAAGGAAGGGAGGGAGAGAGGGAGGGAGGGAAGGAAGGAGGCAGTAGCAATTGGGGAGCAAATTATCATTCTACCAATCCAAGATGGCAGTAATTATTTAATCCAAGTCATCAAGAATGCAGAAATGGGAGACGAGGCTAAAGTTCTGGAGTCTGGGCCACCTTGAGAAATTCCCTGTCTTTTGCAGACATTCTGCTTTTACCTTAGAATGGAAGAAACTAGATATGAATAAAGAAGCACCTGCCTTAGTAACTGTGACCTATACATTACCTCCATCTGCATAGCGACTTATTTCAAAGCTCTGGGAACTATTCACAGCTGCTGCCTTGTCTGTTTCTGTAACATCCATTGAGCTAGATGAAGACTAATGTTATCACCATTTTCCAAATGGAAAATGTGAAGTGCAAAGGAATGATATGGTAAGTCTGAGGAAAACTAGAATTCAGATTACACCACAAATAGCCTTTCTCTCTAGAATCTATTTTCCCTACATGTTTACTAGCCAAGTGTGCTCTGTGGTAACGAACATGATTCAACACACATCTATTTCAACACATTGTTTGGAGGACAAAAGTGTTATAAGAGCTCTGATGGGTAATCTGTTAGCTCTTATTTTGAATATAATGCGTGTGATGTTTTCCTAATGCTACATTCAAATGCAAATAGTAAGAGGTCTTAAAGTGTTTTTCACAATGAAAATTAGTTTTGCATCTCTATTAAGCTATAAATTAAAAAATATCAACACACAAAAAAAACTATTGTAGAAAATAAAGTATGGTTTAGGGTCAATTTCAATAACTTCAAGGTATTACGGAAATGCACTTACAGTGATCAATATGCATTTTTCTTACTCAAGAGGCTTTTATGCTGATGCACTCATTTTCAACAAGGGAAAATATATTGCACTGTGAAAACAAAGGGAAATTGGTTGACTTATATGACTACAGTAATGTTTCATATCTTAAACTTCTGATGATATTGCAGGGTAGTAGTACAATTACCATACACCTCTCAAAATATTTTAAATCTAAATATAAAGCCATCACCAAACCACAGGAACCATATGAATATCTGATTTGGGACACTACAAATCTGAAAACTATCACTCTGGAAGTATATTTGTGGAATTGAAAGAGCAATTTGGTGTTTAATTTCATGTTTTCTTACCACATTAAAAATATCTGTATAAACATGCATAGAAAAGCCATGCCATGTTAAAAATACTGATGTTTACATGAAATGAGAAAACAGTATTACTATGGTTATGTTGTATTAGAATGTTGAAAACTGTGTTACCACAAAATAGCTAAAACTTGTGATTGAAATTAACCAAAATATCACTCTTCCCTACCAATCAACAGATAATCAAAAGTGGTACGAGTCATATTTTCTTAATGATTGTGAAAGAGAAACATAAATTTAGTTCTTTCATCTTTTTTTTTAGGAATCCACAAATGCATTGCTATTTCTCTACAGTGTTCTTACATATTATTTAAATATATAGTTAATATGTCATATGACCCATTTGATGTCCTTTTCAGACCTTGGGAATAATGTATTCAAATGCCCTTCAAAGAGATCATGCAGTCTCCAGAAATGATCAAATATGTCTCAAGTTACTGTGTTGAGGTTTTACATTAGGAAGCAAATGTCTGCCAATCGTTCACGTAATTTGCACTTGCGAGAGAGTGAGGTTTTTTTTATTCTTTGTCTACTCAGCCATCCTATATCTTTAAAAAACATAAGGTTCTTTGTGCCATTTCTTCAAATACTCATCCTTGAAATTCTAACACCAGGAGATTCAGATCCTGTTCCTAAGGCGATGCCCTGTGTATTCTATTTATACCTGAGATTTTTCATCTTTTGCTGATATAAGCAACTGAAGATAAAAATAGGTCATTTAGACAGAGAATCCTAGATGTATGCAAGACAGAGGTGTGAAATATGAGATAAGGGGAACGAAATTTGAGGAAGAAACTTCTTGGATAATCCTTTAACTTGATACTCTATGTCTGTTATACATAGTAGGTGCTGTACAAGAGCTTGGATAAAGTTCCAACTTACCTAATTATAATATCCAAATACAGGTTCATCAGTGACTATGATATATAAATTTAATAAAGAATGAAATGACCTAATTCTGAGATTGGCATTTAATTTTTCATGAGTGTAGCACATGATTCTGTCTCCAGTGTCCCAATCTTTATTGTGTGTTGCTCCTTCAAAGATATAAACACAAGTAAAATATGACAATAATAAAGGTCACGGTGGAAACAATTAGAGGGTAGGAATGCATCCTCCATTTGCTTATCCAAAAGCATTGGTTTTC
Source organism: Hipposideros armiger (assembly GCF_001890085.2). Classification (NCBI taxonomy): domain Eukaryota; kingdom Metazoa; phylum Chordata; class Mammalia; order Chiroptera; family Hipposideridae; genus Hipposideros; species Hipposideros armiger. The sequence goes on along the minus strand of NW_017732297.1, from coordinate 601,398 downwards.
CTGTAGTGCATAACTGTGTGCAAATACAGTGTTTTGATGTCCATTACTGTCTTGAAATTTTGGAATTATCATCGGTTTCCAGCAATAACTTACAGTATTTCCCCATGTATAAGACATACTTTAATTTTGGGGCCCAAAATTTGAAAAAAATGTATTACATAAAGTTATTGAATTCAAGTTTTATTCATCATAAAATTCATACAACTCCTCATCACTGTCAAAACTCCCAACCATTAGCTTGAACTCATCTGTGTCTGATGACGAATCACTGATTTCATATATTGCCTCGTCCTCAGTTCCATCTATGGCATTTGAAATCTACAACCACTGTATAAGACACACCCAGTTTTTAGACCCCAAACTTTTTGAAAAAGGGTGCATCTTATGCATGGGGAAATATGGTATTCCCACTAGGTTTGCCCTAAGAAACGTGTGCCTTTATATTAACAGCCCAAGGCAAAAATGGTATTCCAATCTACCTCAGCCTGTCAGGTTATACTGACAAAGCTTATTTGGAATGTCAAGGTCTTCAAAGTGACAATTACACGTTTTCACCTCTGACATTTTCATTATTTAGGTTTACTTTTCACCTGTGTTCCCAGTAGATATGACACCTATTAAAGAATGTGCTGGATATTATCAATGTGGCAGTTTTTATTATAACTGTAGTTATCTGTTAGTAATTTCTTGATATAGTAACCAGAATTAGACATTATTACCCTATATTTGTTCAGTCTTCCTACATTTTTCAATTTCAATTTTACCTATAAAAGAGTATACATTTCCTCACATTAATCTTTTAAAGTAGGTAAACCAAGTTTTATTATGGTTATTTTATAAATGAAATAAAGGACTCAGAATGACATTTTTAAAGTTACACAAGTTAGTATCAGAAGCAAAGACAGAATCCAGGTTCCCAGTTCCCAGGTGAGTGCCCTTTCTACAGAGGCCATCTACCCAAACCTGCATAAAGTGAATATGGATTCATGAGCTTCTTTTTGCCCAATTTGTAACACTGTAGGAGAAGACATCAGACTGCATCATTTGTTTGCTAAAGAAACAAGACACCACTGATCCCATGTCTGTGATCTCCACATTAGGCTATTACATGCCCTATGAAATGTATTTCATGAATATCCATCCTCTGAGGGCTCAGTCAGTCTTATTCACTTTGCATTCCCAGAGCCTCACTAAACACCTGGTCCTAAGAGGAATGTGATGGATTTCCCCTGTTAAAGTAATGGTTCATGGACTGTCTTTAGGGGGGAAAAAAAAAAAAANATAGAGCCCGATACAAGATATTACTGTTAACAAAAGAAAAATAATGGTAGCTTTGAAGACAGAGACTATAAAAGGTTACTTATTTTTAAATTTGTGATTTCTAGTCACTTCCTACACCAAAACCATGGTTCAGGCCACCACAACATCCTGATGGAGACAGGCTTAGTGCTTCCTTGCTTTCCCTCTGTGTCTTTACTATCTATTCCAAGTCCGCTAGCAGCCAGAATAACCCTATATAAGCCATTTCATGTCACATCTCTGCTCGGAACCCTCTCTGGCTTCCTTTATCTTTTCTGTAGTCGCTTTAGTGGCTCGCCTGCCTGCTCACTCCTCTTTATCTTTTTGGCTATTTTGTAAATATCCTGAGCTTGCCACTACCCCCGAGTCCTTGAACTCACCCTTCCATCAGCTTTCTGTCTCTAACTTTACACTCAATGTGGTGCTTTCAATATTTTCCTTCACAGCACTTATCATCACATAATATAGTCTACATTTGTTTACTTAGTTATTGTCTATCACCCCTGCCTAAAAAATAAGTTCATCATAACAAGAATTTTAACTTTTTCCTTCATTGTGCCCTTGACTAATGCCTGACAGATAAATATTTGTTGACTAAATATATCAGGAGAGACTTCTTACAGACATGGATTTCTGAAATGGGTTCTGGAGAAGCTGTTGAATTTAAACAACTGGAAATGGTATATGAGCAAATGTTCCAGGAAGAACAAGATGAAGGAAACACACAGAGTGGAAGAAAAAAAAAAAAAAAATATATATATATATATATATATATATATATATATATATATATATTATTTTAGCATTTCAACTGAGGCAAAATAATACTAGGAGTTAGAAGACTCTAGATCTGTTTCTGTGACTTTCCAAGTATGTTTTATTGAAGAAATTTCTTATCTGTACTATAAACCTTTCTACCTCACAGTATTTCTGTAAAGATTAAACAACCTGAGAGAAATGTTTTATAAGAGACGACAAAGAGATATACAAATATAAATTAATATTATGTTGTCTGTATCTGAAATATCATATCTATTTTATTCCTGGTGATGTATTCCCAGAAGCATGTTTTAAAGGTTATAATAAAAATATTTAATATATGTTAACATATTTAATTATCATTACTTCTAAGCCTTATAAAATTTAAATTTATATTTGCTTATACATTGTATAATTTAGTTTATGTTATAGAAACTACATGTCTTATATAATTTAGGGTATCTTAATTTTAAAACTGACTTCTAAAAATAGAGATTGGTTGGGATTTTTCTAAAGAACTAGGGTCTTCCTCTCATAAAATATACATTTTAGTGAGGAGAATTGATATACAACACTACAAGAACTGCAAATTTGAATCTGGCAGGTCAGATATTTTTAATTGTTTTTTCTTCATGTAGCAAGAGAAAGCAATTAGAAAAATACATAAAATGTTCAAAGTCTATTATTTCTTCACTAAATGGCTTGCATCATTCAACCCATCAAAAATATATGTAAGCAACAACGTGGGGGACTGCCTTACAGTAATTTCTGGGAATACCAGCCCCCAGACAGTGTAGAGTTGACTGTTAACACTATACAGACAACCCCACCGCATTCTAAGAATAATTTGATAGCTCCTGGTAGGGCCCCACTTGGCTCATAACCCCCTACCACTTTAATTATGAGGCACAAGTCCTATTTAGTATAACAAGAATATATATTAATATCTACAAAGTCTTCAATAATAACAGCAGAAATCCCAAAGGTTTAAAGTCCTCGGGGTTACCTCATTTCTATAAGCTAAGCAAAGAAATCAGGAACTTGTTACCCAGGAGAATAGACTGTTTTCATATTATAGTATCTATTAAGGGTGCCAGGGCTGTCTTGTGGGTGGAGCCAGTCTAGTCACAAAGGGTCACAGCAAAGAGCTCGTGTTGGCTCCATAGGCAGAAATGAGGCTGGGAATAAGGGGACGTTTTAAATTAAACTGAGAATAGAATTGGATTTGCAACAAAACCTGGAAAGATTCCAAGTCTGAATAAAAATCTCATACTTCATCAACTATAAAATAAGAAAATCAAATAAACTGGGTTAAAAATGCATGATTTTCAAATTTAATGTTTATCAGATTATGAAAGCAATATTCTTAGTCATCTAAATATAAAAATTTTAAAATAAGTAAAAAAAACAGATGCAGATAAATACAAAAAAAAAATATTTTTCTACAATTAACATTCTACTCTGTTTTTCTGAAGTATTTATTCCTAGCCATTTCTTTTCCTACTCTAAGAATGTGAGAAGAGAGACACATATATTCTCTTTTAACTCAATTTGTTTTCCAAGTACCTCATGGGTAAAAATGTAATAATATTGGGTTATCAGAAAAGTCATGATGTATTTTGTCTATGTTTTTCAAAACTCATTTATTTTATATAAAGAACAAAAATTAATCAATGATATACTGCCCATTTTGTTCGATAACCTTTTGCCATCTTCCAGTGAGCTTCATAATTCCTCCTTCATAGAAGAATCTGTCTTTATTGGCGAAAAACTGAACAAGGTGCTGATTTACAGGCTCATCTGAATTGAACGTTATACCACGCAAGTTTTGAAGAGAGCGAAACAAGTGGAAGTCTGGAGGCGCAAGTTCAGGTGAGTCTGGTGGGTGTGGCAACACATCCCATCCAAGCTCCAATAATTTCTGACAGGTGATAAAACTTGTGTGTGGTCTCGCGCTGTCACAATTGAACACAACTCCTTTACAATTAACAAGCTTGGACGTTTCTGGATGATGGATTCGTTCAAATTGTCCAACTGCTGACAGTACACATTTGAGTTGATTGTTTGGTTCCTTGGTAGGAGCTCAAAAAACATGACACCTTTAAGATCCCACCACACTGAGAGCATAACCTTCCTCTGATGAATGTCTGCTTTCGATGTTGCTTGAGGCGAATCATCACCTCGGGACCAAGGTTGTTTGCACACCACATTGTTGTAAACAATCCACTTCTCATCAACAGTTATCAGTTGCTTCAAAAAATGATCATTTTCCTCACATTTAATGAGCATATCACAGATGTTTATACGCACCGTCAAATGAACTTCTTTTGAGTTCATAAGAAACCCAAATATCAAGCTTGCTTACGTATCCCAGCTTCTTCAGGTGGTCGTGAAGGCTTGAATGACAGATGTTCAATGTTTCTGCAATCTCTCATGTCTTGTAACATACGTTTGACAAGATCAATGTCTTTATTTTGTCGTCATCAACCTCAGTGGGCCTCCCTGACTGAGGAGCATCCTTGAGATCAAAATCACTAGCACGGAATTTCGTGAACCATCGTTGGCACTGACTTTATTGTACAGCATTGTCACCGTAAACTTTATGCAACTTTTCACAAGCTTGATGCATGTTCTTCCCTTTATGGAAGTAAAACAGTTAAAATATGGCAAAAATGCAGTTTGGTCTTCCATCTTCAACTTGTAAAACCTCCAAAACTCAACCAAATTGCTCAATTTTTTTTTAGAATGAAGCTAGATCTGTCAGCTGTCAAATGACATAGCAATAACATGATGCAAATGACTCTAGCACTTCCAAAAATGAACTAGTGCCATCTGTCACAAACACGCATCATGACTTTTCCGACAACCCAATAATACCTATACTTCATAGTTGTTTTGAGGTTTAAATATGGATAATAGAAGTAAAGCTCAGTAAAGAACCTGGCGCATGGGCCAGCCGAGTGGCTCAGTTGGTTAAAAATTAGCTTAAGAGCGCGAGCTCTGAGCAACAGGGCCATCGGTTCGATTCCCATATGGGCCAGTGACGCTGCCCCTGAGTTGAACTGACAACAGATGGCAGGATGGCTCAGCTGGTGAGAACATGTGCTCCTAACAACAAGACTGTCTGTTCAAAGGTGAGCTATGCCCACCCGCAACTAAGATTGAACACAGCACTTTGAGCTTAGAGGCCATGAGCTATGATGGGCAGTCAGATGGCAACTGGCGCCCTCCACAGCTAAGATTGAAGAACAACAACTTGGCTAGTCCCCCTCCCCAATTCCCCAAGAAAAAAAAAAAAAAAAAAATAGAGCCCGATACAAGATATTACTGTTAACAAAAGAAAAATAATGGTAGCTTTGAAGACAGAGACTATAAAAGGTTACTTATTTTTAAATTTGTGATTTCTAGTCACTTCCTACACCAAAACCATGGTTCAGGCCACCACAACATCCTGATGGAGACAGGCTTAGTGCTTCCTTGCTTTCCCTCTGTGTCTTTACTATCTATTCCAAGTCCGCTAGCAGCCAGAATAACCCTATATAAGCCATTTCATGTCACATCTCTGCTCGGAACCCTCTCTGGCTTCCTTTATCTTTTCTGTAGTCGCTTTAGTGGCTCGCCTGCCTGCTCACTCCTCTTTATCTTTTTGGCTATTTTGTAAATATCCTGAGCTTGCCACTACCCCCGAGTCCTTGAACTCACCCTTCCATCAGCTTTCTGTCTCTAACTTTACACTCAATGTGGTGCTTTCAATATTTTCCTTCACAGCACTTATCATCACATAATATAGTCTACATTTGTTTACTTAGTTATTGTCTATCACCCCTGCCTAAAAAATAAGTTCATCATAACAAGAATTTTAACTTTTTCCTTCATTGTGCCCTTGACTAATGCCTGACAGATAAATATTTGTTGACTAAATATATCAGGAGAGACTTCTTACAGACATGGATTTCTGAAATGGGTTCTGGAGAAGCTGTTGAATTTAAACAACTGGAAATGGTATATGAGCAAATGTTCCAGGAAGAACAAGATGAAGGAAACACACAGAGTGGAAGAAAAAAAAAAAAAAAAAAAAANGGGTTCTGGAGAAGCTGTTGAATTTAAACAACTGGAAATGGTATATGAGCAAATGTTCCAGGAAGAACAAGATGAAGGAAACACACAGAGTGGAAAAAAAAAAAAAAAAAAAAAAACAGAGTCTGTGCAAACCCAATAATTCACGTTATTGTTGTACGCCATGTGAACAGAGGAGTAGTCATAGTTCAGAGTACAGGGTGGACGTTATTGGGGTTTGGAGGGCCATGAATGTCAGACAGCACGTTTGAATTGAATTTAATAAGCAATGGAGGACCTCTGGAGGTTTCTGAGTAGGGAAATAACATGACTGAAGCACTTAAGGAAGATTTATCTTGCAGGAATATACAGTATGGATTAAAAGAGGGAGGTCTGTAAAGAGAGAGGCCAGAGCTTCCCATAAACCATTCCAACCTAATTCATTCTAACATTTGATAAATCAGAAAGACCTTCAGATTTTAATTTGTAAGTTTTCCAACCAAGGTCAGTGAATGAAAAGTAAAGCCCTTTATGAGAGAAGATAAAGAAGCAAAATGGGAAAGAACTCACAAATATCAAAAACAAAATCCCAAGAAAAGAAAATGTATCTAATTAATATAAAAGACTTTTTTAAATGACCAAAGAACATCTGAATAGAAAACACATGATTGAAACTGGGTGACTTCTTATATGACTAAGATATCCAGCTGTAAAAGAAAATCATGTTTCTACTATGTCATCTCAAAAGTATATGATACAAAATAGTAATGCTCTCAAAGAAATGAGAATATTCTCATTATTTTATTACTGTACATCTGAAGTAAAAACAAATAAATTAAAACTATACTATGTAATGTCAACATGGAATTAGAATTTCTGCTCCACTGAGAAAATAATATGGACTTTTATTAAGCAAAGGGGAAGAATGTAATCCAAGAAAGTGATCTGTTATTAAAGCCATGCATTTTTCAAAGACAGCCTTCAGAAATCCTGGCAAAGGATCAATGATTCAATTATAATTTTGAAATCATAAACAGTTATACTATTTACTGAATTTAAATGATCCAACAGCCAATTCAGATATTTCATTATATACGTGAAAAAAAAAAGTCACTGATTTAACTCAGAGGAAATTTTTTTCTTTAATTTTATTCAAGATGTGTATATAGGTCATTCCTAGTTCTTTCTAGTATGTATTCCCTTATTGAGAAAAGATCTTCAAATATTACTCCACAGCAAATCTTTACCTTAATATCAACAAGCTCGAGGAAAATCTTTGAGAAAACTGCTCCCTGTGTTTCATGTCAGCAACACTGCCTTTACACAAGTGAGTGCTTCACTTCAATGATTCAGTAATTCAACTCAATAATTTCAAATACTATCCAGGTCCCTTGGATTCAAAATAGGTTAAAAATATCATGCCCTCAAAGACGTTAGAGTCTGTCTAATATATGTGGAGAGAAACATAGGTAAATAATGTGAATACAATGTGTAAGTGCTATGATGCAAAAATGCTTCTTATAGAATGGCCACTACACAGAACAGAGAAGTTCTTAGTAAAACCTCTGCTCAAATATCTTGAGACTGAGCCTGCACCTTATGCAACTTCTTTTTTTTTTTTTTAATTGGGTAATTGGGGGAGGGGAACAGTCCTGGGGAATCGGGGGAAGGGGAACAGACAAATTGCTGTCCTTTTGTTCTTCAGTCTAGTTGTGGAGGACGTTGCTTCGGTGAGGCAGATGGGTCGCTGGCCTCTGGACAGCCGCTCAGCATGGCTCTTGGCTGCTCACACAGACTACCGGCTGCTCACGCTGGCTGCCAACCACACACGGTAGCTTATGGCAGCCCACTGCAGCAGGGGCTGCAGCCTACGCCGTCGCTGGCAACTCACGGCAGCCCAGTTTCATGTCGAGCTGTAGAGGGCAGAGTCACTGTCCCTCATGTGGGATCCGAACCAGGGTCCTGCTGCTCAGAGCTGGCATCCCAAGCCAGCTCTTAACCAACGTGCCACTCTGCCAGACCCCCTTATGCAACTTCTTTGCAAGGAAACACAGAAACCCACCTGAAGCCTATCCAGGATATATGATATGAGGAAGTATGAGAACAAAGATGTGTGACAATAACCTCAACTCCCAGGCATCAGAGAAGCCTTCCCTAAAGGAGATTTTAGAAACCCTGTTAAACAAATAATTTGAGAATAACAAGAAACTATTGTAGGTAGAAGGAAGAGCAGAATCAAAGACACAGAAACATGAAATAACTTCGTATGATTAAAGAACTACAGATAGCTTAGTAATGCTTGGATAAGATTTTGTGCCAAGCTGTACTGACTACCCAATTAGGAAATTACATTCAGAGAAATAAAATAATATTTGTCTAACTTAAATAACATGCAGGAACCTTTGAATACGTGGATGTGTTGAAGAACGTGCGTCGACGTAAAACAATGGAGTCATTTTACAAATAAGTAACAGGTCATAAAGCAGCATGGAAGGGTAGCACACAAATAAGTGAACACAAAGTTGATTGATCAGTAAAATTCCACACTCCTGTTGTTGGGTAAAGTACCTGATAGTGGAATATAAAAAAAAATCCATAAAGCCATAAGTTTTTGATTAACAGGAAATACTCTTCAAATAAATGTTCAACCCAGTACTTTAGCAAGAGCAGTCTACATTATCTAAAATAGAAAGAAAAGTAGGAAAATCCTCAGACCTCATGAATAACTTCAGAAAGTATTTTTTTTTTCAAAAATGGAGACAAGGGCATCTCCTACATTTTACACACACACACACACACACACACACACACACACACACACACACACACACACACCTTTTTTTTTAAACCAGCGGGTGATGAATTTAGCCTAACAGTTAAACTTTAACAGTTTACAGACTAAATGAGAATGTACAGGGCCGGCCGAGTGGCTCAGTTGGTTAAGAGCTCGCTCAAGAGTGTGAGCTCTGAGCAACAGCAGCTCGATGCCCGGCCCGAGCTGAGCTGCTGCTGAACTGCCAACAGGTGGCAGGATGGCTCAGCTAAATAAATAAATAATTAAATTAAAAAAATGTACAAGAATTAGAATGACAGCATAGATATAACAAGGTAGTCCAACAAGCACCATCATCCATCCATATAGAGCATGGGCTGACAGGAGACCCAGAAGAAAGTGAGCCTGATGAAGGAGATCCCACCTCACATGTTCCCAGAGCACACTGGGCTTCTGTGTCATAGCACTTCTCTAAAGCAACTCTATGTCTTTAATGCTACCAGTACCAGACACATCAGCGGTGCTTGAGAAATTGAATCCATGAATTCCTAAGTATGTATCTCCCTGCTACTCTACACATTTAACAAGGGAACAGTCATATCCCGTTCACTGCTGAATCTTTAGCTCCTACCACAATTCCTGATACATGTAGAATATTATAAATAAATACCTGTTAAATGAATTAATCACTTAGTTAAATATGCAGCACCTGACAACAGAAAAAGAGGACCAGCTTAGAGAGAATTGTTTTCTTTTATCCACTGTGATAAATGGTTTCACTGAAGCCTTAGTAAGAGAGAGAGGGGGAGGAGGAGAGGGAGGGGGAGTGAGAGAGAGAGAGAGAGAGAGAGAGAGAGAGAGAGAGAGACTGATTGATTGTTAAGGAGAAATGAGGGGTAAAAATACTCAAGATTCAAGAACTCAGAATTGAGAGACCAAGTAAACTTCACCCTTGACAGAATATAGACCTTTTATGCAAAAAACAAATATTAACTCAGCAACTCTGAAATAGTTACGTCAGGTGCCACTAAAAGCTAGAATGCTAAATACTGAGAAAAACACAATTTTCTTATCTTCAATAAGTAAAATTAATTCCTATTATACAATGTTCATAATTATCAATTGCATCAATGGAAACAAAGTATATTTCATTGTCTCTCTCTCAAAAGGGTAAAAATGTGTAAAATTTCAAGTGATATACAAAGGGGCTTTTAACCTAGTATTCTTTAGTCACTGAAATTATAAAATTGTTTAAAGCAGCAAAAAATGTCACTATAATAGTAGCTAATGAACTATTCACTTCAAGTATCTCTCTCTACTTAACATACGTATAGATGGTCCATGGTCAGATGGATCAATATAGAGATAGCTATATCTTTGATTACATTGTCAATTTCTTTATCATCGCTTTGGCATTACAAATATATTGCATATCTAAGTAAAGTGTAACTGCCATTTCATTTATAAAACATAGGATTTCATTAAGTCAATGAAAATGATGAATAACTGCTACAATCAAATGCATAGCTACTGACAAATGATCTGGCAGAATGAAACCACTAGATAAATGAAAAATATATGTATTTTCAAGGGTGTTTCAAAAGATATTGGTTTATTCTCTAAAAGATGAAGAAAATCCCTCAGGAAAAAGATGCTTGTGAATTGCCTTACTACCCTTTGAACTCCCAAACCACAACCCTCCCACCCCTTTCTCCTTAGCTCAAGATGACATATAAGCTTTAACGGCTTGATTTGTCTCCTAGTCCCATATTCTAATGGAGACCCCGTATATTCTGATGCAATAAGTTGGGTTATTTTCTCCTGTTAATCTGTCTTGTGTTATTTTGATTAGACCAACCAGAAGAGCCATGAGGAAATTAATCACCTCCACACTCTCTCCAGAACATGAAGCTATGGATTCAAACAGAGCCCAGAATGAAATACCCTTTTTCACGAAAGTGAAAGTTTCCTATTATTTTAGATGAAATTAGAAGTTGAGATGCTACAGATACTTTCTTAAAAAAAGAAAAATGCAATAGAAGGCAGAGCAGAAACTCTGGCATGTCACACTGTTAGTGAAATCCTACTAATAGCCATGACCGGGTAGGTAGAGATAGAAATGAGCAGGAGAAGGAGAAATTTAGGCCCGATTAGAAAGCCCTTTGCTGCAGCTCCTTCTTGGGTCAAGACACCTGACAGCTGCCCACCAGGACTCCAGGCTTACACATATTCTAAATCAAAGAGATGTGTTGTTAAAAGTCAAAGGAGGGGGGAACATTCTGTTTGTCACCAACACCTTACTAGCTCAACCGGCTTCCTGGGTTTTCATACACCCCTAATGGATGTGTTTACCCATCCCCCAAAATTAAGGGGCTGTGTTTACCCATGCCCCTAAATCAAAGAAATGCATTAAAAGAGAGAAAACATCCCACTTATCAACCCATCCTGTTTGTCACCAATACCTTATCAACAGGATTCCCGGATTTTCACACGCCCCCTAAGGGATGTGTTTACCCATCCCTCAAAATCAAGGGGATGTATTTACACATGCCCCTAAATCAAAGAAATGCATTGCTAAATGCCTGATGACTAGGCACCTCAGGGGGAGAAAGAGAGATCAGAGAAGGGAGAGGAGGAGGCAATTCTACCCATAGAAATAAAAGCCTTCATTCAACATAGGCGGGGCTGCTTCCCGCCCTTGGGTCAGCCCGCTCCACCTTTCAGAGGGTACTTGCATTTTTTAATAAACTTGCTGTTTTAGGCTATTTTCCCTCTATTGGGTCAGTCCACGCCACAGCTCTGAGTGTACTTTCTTTTACTAATAAACGCCTGCTCTCCATGCTGCACAAATTTCCGTCTCTTGGTTGAAGTCTTTCCTCCAAGAAGACAAGAACCGAAGTTGTCAACGTCATTTTCTGGTAACAGCCAGACATATAGTTTGTTTTCTATGGTGCAAACAACATTCTAAATAAGCTTGGTTGCTAAATTTTTGCAATTTATTTATAGAAAATCCACTTTTAAATATCATTGATCTTTCTGTTAACATATAAACACTTAATAGTGTATGCCTTTCATCATTTAGAAATATTCTCATTCAGAAATATTAATTTTTAATTTTATTTGATCTTTAACTACATTAGCTGTTAAAACCTTATATTTTAGGCTTCTTATTATTATGAATTATTATGTGTTCAGGTAAAAAGTTCCAAACTCTATAAATGAATAGAATTAAAATCATTCGACCCTCCCACCACAAGGAAACTACCATCTATTTTTTGTGTATATGTATCCTTCCGAAGGCTGTTAATTCATAGATATGTGAAGGGAACCAAAATTTTGCCATCCTGAAGTTGCTTTGGGGGATACTGACTTTAAGCTGTTCATTAAGAAAGAAGCCTCAAAATGAACTTTTGACCGTCCTCTCCTTTCCTGCCCCAGAGATTTGGACAGAAACCTGCTTCAAAAAGTAATCTTAGCATAATGTTCTCTAGGTCCATCCATATCGTTGCAAAGGGTACGATTTCCTTCTTCTTTATAGATGAGTAATACTCCATTGTGTAAATTTACCACAGTTTTTTAATCTAGTCGTCTGCTGATGGGCATTTCAATTGTTTCCATGTCTTGGCTATTGTAAATAGGGCTGCAATGAATATAGGAATAATATTATATGTCAACTATAATTTAATATATATATCGTCACGGGATATGGAGTATAGTGTGGAGAGTGGGGTCAGTGGAATCATAATAGATATGTATGATATTGGGGGTCGGGGGTGATGGGATTGGGGGAGGAGGGTTGTCACTTTGTAAGGGGTGAAAAGCATAACTATTGCATTGTTTTGTACACCTGAAACTAATTAAAAAAAAAAAAGAAAAGAAATCTTAGAATGCTGCCTTAACCTAATTTGAATTAAGTATGGTAAATAAGAGAACACCAGGGAGGCATCTGTTAGCTAAATACCCTGTGTCCCATTGTTTCTGAGTTGCCCATCAAGAATTTGCCTGCCCTGTAAGTTCTCCTCTTAATTAAGTACCTATAAATTGCCCATTCTCACTTCTGAAATCTAATACCCACCCTCCCTTTTTCTCCTTTGTCCAAGAATGTATAATATACCCAATGTTGCCTCACTGTCTTTGGAATTTTCTTGCTTAAGTGAATTCTCCACGTGCATGTATTAAACATTTGATTTCTCCTGTAAATGTTTCTGCTAATTTGATTATAAGCCCAGCTAGAAAAACTCAGAAGGTGGGAGGAAAAATATTTTATTTTTTTTAGCTCCCACATATGCATTTATTTGTATCTGCATATGTGTATATATATTTTTTACACAAAGAAGATAACATTATAGCCACCATAATTTCCATTCTTACATAACCACATATTTTGGACTACATTCTTTATCAACAAATATAGATCTATTTATTTCACTTATTTAAAGAGTAGCTCAATATCATGTTAAGAAACCTGCTCACTATCGATGAATACTTTGGTTGTATAGTATTTTGTAAATACGTTTTTGCTATTACAAATCATATTGCAATAAACTTTCTTGTACTACACATTGAACATGTGTAACTGTAACTATGAGATAAATTTCAAAGCCATACCTCGATCATATTAACCTTTAAAGATGTGAGTACAATACAGAGAACTATTTAAGAAAAGCACCCTGCAATTATATTATCCTCTCTGGTCCATTAATGTATCTCTAAACATCCAAAATTTAATCATGATGAAGATAATAAAACAATCTGCATCTTAGAAAAATATGAATGAAAATACTAACAAAAAGTATGTTGCTAGAGTTACTTCATTACTGATTAACCTGTACTTAAGATCTTTTATCTGGAATTAGTCTTTTTTTTTTTAAGAACTAAGGCAAAGAAAAGAAAAAAAAAGAATCAGGAGGGGTATTCTTTATTAATTTAAACAAAACAACAAAAGAATGTGTGTGTGAACTATGGGAGAAGTGTTATAAAAAGGTACCATGATTCAGTTATTTATTGCTTTGTTTTTGCTTTGTTGTTATAGTTGTTTCTCTGGTAAGACTCTGTACTCCAATTAAGGTTCCCAGCAGTGATGTAGAGTAACAGTATTTCAAATTCCAACTACCGCTTAATCAAAATGTCACTTTGGACTGTCACTGGTTACACTTCAAAAAGCTCAGGGTTACCTCAATTAAAAATGAGTCTACAGCACTTTGCAGATTCTGTGCAGACTCATACTGAAAAAGACAGGAAAGGGAGTGCAATTTTTATTTTTCTTAATATATTCTATGTTTTGCTGATAACCTTCCAGCTCATTGTTTTTCCCCTCTGTAGAATTATCTGAAGAGGTTGCACATGATATTACATTACAATATATTCTCCTTGTTCATGATGATGAACCATCTATTTTTAATTTTAATTAAATAATAGCAATGATACATACACAAAAGGACTAGCTGCAGGAAAACTAATCAGTCATTCACATTCCAGTCCACACTGACTGATTAAAAGTTCAATGTCTTGGACTATGCTCAAAAGATTAAATATTCTAAAGTATGCTTAGCTAGTAAAATATATGGTTTGTGTGCTACTCACAGTGAAGTAAGGGGCAGAAGTTATTTCAAACTGGATAGCTGAAGCTTAAGATAATTTGACATCAAAATACTTTATGTATATAGTGGCCAGGAACCGTTTCCTTCTTGGTAATTTAAGAACTTTTTGTTGCATATGTAATTGTTAAACTAGTTATATTACACTAGAGGAAATGGGAATGTTCTCTAACCACAGTGTATTATTTTCTTTACAGGCTACCACCAACATCCTCCCAATGAAGAATGTTGTAATTTCACTGTAATTAGTTAGTAAATTTTAGAGTACTCTAACTAAATTTTGAATATAAAAGGAAGTTTCCATTATCACTATATTGAAGAAAGCTAAAATGAAAAGAAATATCCAAATTTTAAAGAACAGATGTTACCTTAAGAAGCCTGCCCAGTAAAATTAAAATATAATAGAAATATGAGTAGATATTGCCTACAGTGATCAATTAAAACTAGAGACTCAGGGCTACATTTTTTTTTAAACATTTCTTCATGAGAAATAGACCACAGTCTATTAAGAGTACAATAGCATTATGTCTAAAAAAAAATGTAAATACCTTAAGAAATGCTTTATTGCTGAAAAAACGCTAAGCATCATCTAAGCTTTCAGTGAGTTATAATCTCTTTGTTGGTAGAGGGTCTTGCTTTCAATTTGCAAAAAGAATGCAATATTTGTGAAGCACAATAAAGCAAAGCACAGTAAAGTGAAGCACGATAAAATGAGGTGTGTCTGTATATATGAATAGCCTCTTACTGTTCTACTATAGTGTGAAGATCAATAAACAGAAACCTCACTTAAACTGGAGTTGGGAGGGCCTATAGGGGTGCTCTCATGCCATACCACTCATCAGCAATTGCCCCAAATAGGAAGAGACTGTACTCTCCATATTCAACAGGAGGATGTTTTTGTAGTCTACTTACTACTCTAGCAGAAGGAATGAGGACCTTCGCCTTCCTCAACAACCACTCAGCGAATGAAAAGCCACTTCTCTGCCAACTCCTGGTTTCCTTCAATGGACTCTTTGTTGACAACAGCCCCTTTGAACTGCCCCTCTCCTCCATAAAAGCACATTCCTCTCCTTTGTTTTCTGCACTTGCACATGGTTTGCCATTAGACCACATGTCCCAAATTATTTGGTTGTCGGAAAAGTCATGACGCATTTTTGCAATAAGAAACATAGAAAAAAATATATCATGACTTTTCTGACAAACCAATACAATTCTTTATTGTTCTCACATAAACCCATTTTGCTGGATACAATATCTGGTGGCCTATTTGTTTAAGGTCAGCAATGGTAAAATGAAGTTTGCTTTATGCAAATATTACAAGTGCTATTTAACTTCTCAATGATAAATGGACAGGTACACTTTTCTAAATTCTGTTAGACCTGTATTTCAAAGATTTTACAGTAAGACTATAGCTGGACCACTTTCAAAACAACAAAACTTGCTAAGAAATCTTAAAGCAGTGAAGGGGAGCAGAATCTGCCACCCCCAAATATGCCTCTTTGGTATAAGGATTATTTTAGGCTGATTATTTCTAAGAAATAGCTGACATAGGAAAAGCTCTAAGAAAACTGAGTAGAAGTTATCCTTTTGGAAGAGCAATTTACATTTATAAGGTAAGGGTGTCTTCTTCTCTGTCCCAGGAATAGGAGGATGACCAAATTTCTAGAAACTCATCAGTGGAGAAGGCACTTAAATCTGCCTATCAACCAGTATTAGGTGCTTTGCCTGTTTATTTTCCATAACTGGCTTCCGCCTCCCTTCCAACCTCTTCTTCTGTCTTTAGCTGGAGATGATATTTAGGGTGATGGCCTAGGCCTTGTTAGGGAGTTACTCAGTTTTCCTGTGTATCTTCCATGTCTATAAGAGGTCTACACAATGTTAAGCTTTTGTTTGTTTTTCTCTTGTTAATCTGTCTTTTTATTATGGAGGATGGGAGGAGGGTGTCTCAGCCAAGAACCTGGAAGGGTAGAGGGAAAATTATTTTTCATCTCCTACAGCAGGAAACACTGATTATCAAAGCAAAATAGTAAATTTTATTAAAGCTGTACAGGCTTTTTAATTTCACATGGAGAATACAATAGTGGCTTTTCATGGAAAACAATTCTGAAAGAAAGGGAAAGAAGAAGGGATAAAAGGAGGAAAAGAGGACAGGAGGAAGGAAGAAGTAAAGAAACCAAACAGTTATTTGATTCCTTCTAACTGAGTTCAATCTTGCAGATGTTAACAGAACAGAAGTCAAACAACTAGGGTGAAACAGAACCAATTAAAGGACCTTTGCTCAAAGTATCAGGAAGCATTTTCCTTCCATTCATATCATGTGATAATATGAAGCTACCATGATCCACCCTCCCAAATCTGAGAAAGGAATTAATAGAGAGAAAATAGAACCAAAAGTTGAGCCCAGGTTTTTCAATTATTTCAACCCTGCATCAAGCTATACCTAAAGATAACCCTGCTTTGTGCTATTGGTTGTATGAACCAAAAAATTCCTTTGTGCTTGAACCAATTTGGGTTGGATTTTCCACTTACAGCTAAATGAGTCCTAAGTGACACAAAACTGTTTTCCAGCCTCAATTAATTCAAGGTGTTGAAGCCAAAAATCTTATACTATAAAATACTGATTAATCTTATACTATAAAATACTGATTATACAACCTGAACTCTAACAAGCCCATCACATCACTCCCTGTCTCACTCTTTTTAAACATTATTCAAGCTCAGGTCTCAACTCCTACTTGGACTACTCTCTCTCTCTCTCTCTCTCTCTCTCTCTCTCTCTCTCTCTCTATATATATATATATATATATATATATATATATATATAATCTCAATATATGATTTTAACTTACAACGATAAATCATATCTTTAAATTGTAATTGATAGCAACAATTCAGTTAAAATGAGTACTGACTCCATTTAAACTCAATTTCCTCACATGAATTCTCTCCATCCAAGAAGCACTCATCCCACAAAACACATTACCTCATCCAGGAAAATTTTTATACTATGTGCTTTGAATCAATATGAAAGAGTTGATACTTCCCATCCCCAGTATGGATTGTATTTTATAGAGGAAATATGTGGACTGACAGGATACGGAAACTCTTCAGAATGACATTAAAACATTACATTGTTCTTCAAGGGCTGCTTTTATATATATATATATTTCAAAAATGGTGATTTTTTTTCTCTTCCATGGATCCCCAAATGTTCATTTATTAACATTATAATGTATACACAATATACAGGAAGTGACTATCGAAAAGGAAATTGGTCTCTATTACTTATAAACATAGACTTTAGGGCTGTACAGTCCCATTCCAAAACCAATATTTATTAATTAATGTACATATGAATACTCAAATACCTCCTGAGGTACACTTTATACCAAGGATGATTTCACTGAAATTCCCTATTTTCCTTTAAAATTGCCATTGAATCTGCTTCCTTCCTTTAATTATAGAGACTTTAGAGATTACTATTTATTCTATAGTTTTAATTGTAATGCTATAGATATCACCTGAAATTGAAGAAATGATTTCCCCCAAAATCACTGGAAAACTTTGGTCATTAATTACACATATGGATTCATCCATTTATTTTGACCTCAATAAAACAAGAAGTGTTTGTAACTATACTCATATAGTTACTTAAATATTTTAATTTTCAATTAAAAAAACATATTCAAAGATCTACTAGAACTATTAAAGAGATTACCATGAATTAAAAACAAAAACAAAAACAGTTCTTTGTACAAATTAGTCTAAAGAACTATGAAATCAATTTTCACAAACAGCAAGAAAGCTGCTCATTTTCTCTAGAATTCAATGGGCATTTACATAATATGAAAAGCAGATTTTCCACAAAGTTAATGTTGCACACAAAGGCCCCTTCTAAGACATCTTACCTAACTTTTGTGCTTGTAAATTTGTATTGTTTTTCTTCAAAATCTCTACCAAACTGTATAATTTTTAAACTCTAAACATCCTGGATTGGTCCTTCCAATAGATAACTCATAAAATAATTATCTTCCATTTACCTAATCATGTTCTAAAGGCCACACATTCCTTTTAAAATATTATCCCATCTAGTTTAACAATATTTATTCTAGATCTGTATGAAAGCTTGCTTTTTTATTATTAATTTCTTTAAAAATGTCTACATTCATTGGGAAAGAAAAGTATTGTCCTGATAGTGTCTTAGAAGATTCCTTCAATCTCAGGGTCTCAACAGAGTAAAGTAGAAAGAGATTTGCAAGCTAACAATCTACTCAGGCCAAATATTATACTCCGATATATAAAATATAAGGGTATGTATTTTGCTCGTTTGAACATTCTATTATTTGCCGGTCACTGTGGGAAGAGCTGAGAAGGATTATTTCACTTATTCCTCACAAGAGGCCACTAGGACATCAACATTAGCTCCATTTTTCAGATGAGGAAATTGATACATATCATGCTAAGAAAATAACTTTAATGTATATTGTAGCATGTAGCAGATGGAGTTTTTACTTGGTTATTTTAGAATTCACTAGTAGAAATTTCAAATGATTAGCACAATATGCATTATCTAACTTATATTAAACTCTAAATTCACAGTAGGAATAGGCAGGAAACAAATGTAAACAAAATATTTCATTTTCAATATATTTCAGGGAGACTTTCAAATCTATAACAAAACACCTTTGTAGAAAATATTTAGGTGAATGTGATATGTAATACCATGTACCCTCTCACATATGTATTTCTCTACTAAAAGTAAAAAAGGAAACAAAAACAAAAAAAAAACCTGAATTGGTTGATTTTTTTTTATTATGTATTTTTTGCAAATAAATACTAATCAAAAAGTTATAAAACCATTATAATTGCACTGTTCCATGGGCTATATTCTGCTCCTTATTTTACTGTAACAGTATGCCAAATTCCTGTAGGCTGATACATAAATGAGAATACTATTAAATAAAATAAGGTGTGTATGAAGTCCCAGAATAAAGTAACTGTGCAATCTAGATTTAATTTACAGAAGAAATGAATAGTAACTATGAATCACTAAAACATAATTAGAAAGTAAAATGAAATCTTGGAGAAATGACAAATTGTCACTCTCAACTCAACCAAGCCCAAATGCAACTTGGAGAAACAAAGACAAATTTTTCTTTGGGCTGTAGGTGAATGGCATGATCCCTGGCATAAGAGGACACCCCCTTCAGGAACATGTCTCTCATACAGTGATAAGTGGGTGCAGAATAAAACAGGCAAATCAAAATTACATTCTGCCATGTTAGAAAACATCTTAAGAAACATTGTGAGGAAATTTGAGGCATTTGAAGAATCTACAAATACGTCCCAAGGTTTAAGAAAAGAATATGTTCTTCAAAAATCCATGTATCCATGGATAGACAAGCAGCATGGCTGAATAGCAGATATTTGATAAAAGTATAAAAAAAATAGAGGCAGGGCTGTCTTCCAAATAGGTATGGTGGCTGGTTATGCCCCATTACCCAAGGGAAATCTCTCAGTTATCTATTCCTACCTACAAATTAATGACTTAAAGTAACAACCATTTTATTTTTTCCTGATCTGTGAATCATCAATCCGAGCTGCTCTTTTACTAGTCTAAGCTGGAATTACTCACGTTTCTATAATTACTTGGAAGCTCATTTGTGTCTGCATGGTGTAAGGTGGCCTCATTCACATGTCTTGCCATTGGTGCTGGCTATCTTGTGGGCCACTGCCTCCAGCAGAGAAACACGGGCTTCTTCGCATGATGCTAACATTTTTCCAGGAGGGCAAGAGTGGAGGACACATGGTCTCCGGAGGATTCAACTTGGAAGTTACACCATATAACTTCTGCCACGCCTATTGTTCAAAGCAAGTCACAAGCTAGTCAGATTCAAGGAGAAAGGAAACAGATATCTACTCTTGATGGGAAGACATGCAATATATTTGTGGCTATTCTGAATTATCCAAAGGAGGTAAGAAAGTAAATAGCAGATGGTCACACACCACATGGCTTCATCTAGAAAGGCATATCACCAAATCTGCCAAATATATACCTAGAATTAACCAGATTTTGGTTGACTGTCAGGCTCTTCTGTCATTAAAATAACAGCATAGAAATCTGGATTCAAGGTGAGGAAATGAGGTTGTTATTTGACATTTTTCTGATCCTGTCCCAAAGGGAGGAGGTAACTAGGGGAGAAGAGACACGATTCACTCACTAAAGACTGCAGCAGCAGCCAGCAACAAACAGCATGGCACAGGGAATAAGAGGTGAGTGGAACGTACAGCACAATTAGACAAATGTAAACGTCTTAATGATAACAGTGTGATCTCCAAGTTCCATCCAATTGCAACATTTACAGAATTCTCTGATCCTTCTATACTAGGAAAAGTGCTCAAGGGAACAATTATTTATTAATTACTTAAGACATATCAGCCAGTTTACAATGGCCTGCAAATCCCTTTTGCAGATGAGAATTGGTAATTAGAGTAAATCACCCAACATCACACAGCCTAGACTAGCAAAAAAAAAAAAAAAAAGTGTATATTTATATTCCAGACTCAGGATTAAACACTTCCTTCTCAATACAAACAGCTAGAAAATCCTCTAACAGATGACCAAAAAGTCTTTCATAAACTTCCAGATAGAAATCCTGGCAATTCAGAGGACCATAAAGAGAAAAGAAGTTAAGAATGTGATGAATATTCAGAGAATCGCCATCCTCCCTAAAGGAAGTTAAAAATACATTTATGTAATAATCAACAAAACACAACCAAAAGGGGTAGGAAAAATGGGAAATCTCCTAAGTAGAGCACATATAGCAACTGCTATAGAATCAGAAGTATTTGGATTTGAATTCTAGCCCCATCTCTATTAGTCATATAATCATAGGCAAGTACATTAACTGCCCTCAGCCTCAACTTAACTCCTCTAACAATGCCTAAGCTGTAGGATTATCCCATGAATTAGAGGAAAGAGAAAACCAACAGTTCCTGGCACAGAGGACATTCTCAGAAAAGGATGCTGCTGACGGTGCTGCTGATCATCATCATCCATTATATATGACCCAAGATATATGTATTAGCATCTTCCAGTACTTTCTACATCAAGTATTGGAGGGAAACTCATGTGCTTTCCTCAGCAGAGGTGGTCTTAGAATTTTATTCATCCTCGGGCTCTTACTTTGCAAAGATATCTAACAATCTTGTTATTTTGCTAATAAATTCCTATTAGTGAGGTAAAAAAGGAAAACAGGTCTGCAAAAAAAAAAAAGTTAGCTCTCAGAGAGCAAGAGTGAATCAAAGAAAAATCATACACAGAAGATAGAATGGAAAGAAAAGAGGTTGGGGAAATTTTAGTTTTAGTATAAACTGCCTTAAATATGTCATGGGTTGGTCCCTGAGAGTGTTATGCAATCAGTAACATGCAGTGAAGACCTGAAGTCTTTAAGAAAAGGTTACCTATATTTAGAATTGGTGTATACATTTTAATATGTAGCACTTACATTAAGCGTAAATTTTCTAAAAATCATTTTTAAACATGATGCCTAGAAAGAATAACATTCAAGATTATGAAAATTGTCAATAACCAAAAGACTCATTTTGCAAGGATACCAAATAAAGGGAGTTTTACTGACATTTTCTTATGCAAATTAATTTTTCCCCTTGTTAAAAATTAGGTAACCTCAGATAGAAGCTGGAGAAACTGCTAGGAGTGTCATAGTTGACTTTATTAAAAAATGGAGGCAGTCACTCAAATTAACTGAATAAATAGTCTAGAAATAAATAGCATCTAGGTTTAAGAGCAAATTAAAAGACAAAGATGTGAGAATGTCATCACGACTGACTCAGGCCTAGGGGTCCGTCTCTGAAAGAATATTGTTCCTCACTCTTGACTTCAGCTTCCTCAGAGTGGCATTTATGCCGTTTTGGCATTTGTGTCTTTAAGGAGAAATGTGAGCAGAGTGTCTCAGCAAGTATTAAATGCTGAATAAATGTTTGTTAAAGGAATCCAAAACCAGGCCTTGAGTCATTCTTGTCTAGCAGAGCCCATGAGGCAGCCAACCCATCACCTTAGGGTGAGGTAAGATCTACTCATCTTACCTTGCCCTATGTCATTGTTTTTCACATTTATTATTAACAACATCATTAGTTACTTTTCTCTCAATATTTAATGGAAAAGATTTAAGAAATTGCATCATTATGAACAAATCATATGATGTCAATGTTGAGAAAGTAGTCTCAGGTGTGGACCTCAAGAAGGAGATGGACTTCCCATGATCAACCGAGGGCCCACATTTTATGCATAATAAGAGTCTAGTGGCCATTTGCTGACAGGGGCTCCGCACATGCTCTGTATATGGGAAGAACCTCAGTCTGAACTCTCTGCTTCCCGCACTCTGCCTGGCTTGTTTAGGCTGTCTGATTCAACCACTGCAGGGAAACCCTGGTTTCTTCTTTCTACCAATGGACTGAGACCTGCCCTGTCCAATCAGAACTGCACAATTTGGATACCACATTTACATAAAAAGAATCTAATTGATAACCTGGGAAGAACTTTTGCTATAAAGGACAGCCTCCCCTTTGTCTTAGAGGGTGCTACCTGAATCTGTGTCTCCTGGACTGTAGTTCATTTTTCCTCAAATAAATGCCTTTTATTCTTTATTACAGTCTAAAACTAATTTTGGCTTATCTTTATTAGTGTTTAGACTCAGAATGGCAAATACTTTTTATCTTGTGACCAAACGGATTGACAAGTTGTAACATCTCAGAGATATAATAAGGATTCTAGTGCCTTGCCCAGACCCAAGAGGAAAAAAAGGCATTGATCAAACAGTAATATCTGACATGAGTTCACAATGGAGAGTTACAGCATGTAACTGCTTCCTCTGTTCCAAAGGCAAGGAAATAATGGCCCTGCTCAACAACCCACGTGGTTTGTTGGTGTTGGTACCATACTTCAGTGAAAAGTGACACAAACAAATACTGATCTAGAAGACAGGGATAGTGAAGACTTATGACAGCTAACATTTACTGAGTGTAAAAGGTAAAAGGGCTTGAAATCATGACACAAAGAAAACTGCTCAAAGCCAGTTTTGGTCCAGAATTACGTTTAATCATAAGCAGAGCAATCACGGATTGGGGATCTCAAGTAACTCAGTTTAAATATTTGAGGTATTGTCACTGGAGTTAAGATTTATTGTGTACCCCTCCTTAAATATTAAAATGAATTAGAAGCCACGGGAAGCCAGATTTTTGGTTCAATCCCAAAACAAAATTTTATGATATGCCTGTTCAAAACTGGAATAATCTTCATGTGGAGCGATTTCAGAACCATTGAAGGTACTCAAGCTTCGTCAAGACGACCAATTGGCAGGAATGCTTTAGAGAAAATTTAAAATTGAATAGATGTCAGAATAATACAAAAGTGTAACAACGTCAGACCCATGGGGGTTAAAATGAATTAAATTCGTATGTCTTGGGTAAACCATGCACTCTCCAGTGTACCAGAGATCCTAGCCTACGATTGCTTAAACCCTGCGAGGTTTCCTGCTTTACATCATCTGCTTGGTGTCTGAATACAATGGATTGTGTGACCCCTTATGTGGATGAGCTTTAGCATTCCTTGGAACCCTGAGGGTCTTTTGCCTTCCAAAGGATAAGCCTTGAAGACATCTAAGGAGCACCTCCTTTAGTTCCTCCTTTACCCTAATGAATAGCTAATGATTAGATAATAATAATGAAGGTGATCATGATGATATCTGCTAAGCTGTGTGTGTGTGTGTGTGTGTGTGTGTGTGTGTGTGTTTAATTAGCTCCGTTTCATAGATAAGGACACTGTGACTCAGAGAGGTGATTAGAGTTGCTCCAGGCTACACAGGCCTGAGACAAAGGTTTGTGAAATCAAGTTTGTGTTTCTAACCACTGCAAAAAACAGCCTCCATAACACACAGTTACAATTTCCTGATTTCCTTTCTCTCCCCTACTACAAGGCATAAAATATCAAAACAGAATAAAAAATATCAGTTAGACTTATCAGTTACTTTCAAGCTTATGCATTTGTTTATATCTTTCATGTTACCAAGAAAATAAGTTCCTTAAGGTCAGGATCCAATGTCTAGTTATACGTATGTTGCTAAAGTGCCTAACATTTGAACAGTCAATTCATGGCAAATATCCTATATAATTCCTACAAATAACCTCAATTTTTCCGTGTCAGGGTAGGCACATTTCTATTAAATGAGGCATTTTAAACTGAAGTATCTGTGAATACCAGTGATATAACGATCTCCACATAGATTAAAGCATATGGACTACTCAGTGCAGTTTTCAACGTTGCCATATAAATACACGCATTTTAATGTGGCTATACAAATACCTTAGCACTAATCAAACAAGTGCATATAAATCATTTCATAATCCAATTTTTATACCATGGGAAATAATAACAAAAACAGTTAGTTTCTAAGAAAAATACTACAGCCTATATTTGCAAAGAACATAAGGGAAAGTTAGTTTTCATGGTTATAGAGTTGATATATTTCCACTAGGAAATCGCTTTAATGCACATATCCTATAACTTTGGAAGTGACACTACTAAGATTCATGACAAGCCCACTTTTGGACAGGAAATGAGAAGTCAACATGGGGAATGAATGGCGTCCAGAGAGCAACTGGTGTGTGTCCTTTAGGGCTCTTTAGCATTTCCTCAAAAGAACTACAAGAGGCAACGTGAAAATATAGTAACAGAAACAACACTGTCTGGGCTTCTAGCCCTGATTAAATATATTGATCTAATTAGTATTGTCTTTCATTCTTTTTCTAAGAATTAAGAAACTGTTCCCAGAATTGGGGAAAAGGATCCTATAACTTTATCTTATTACTTCTTTTCTAGAGCCTTTTTTCGTTATAAAATCTAAAATAGATTCACTATTCAATGACAATTCTACAATTGTTCTTCACAAGGATTATAATAATACCAATTTCAAAGTATTTCAAGGTTTTGTAAAGCAATAAATTACGTATATGCTGCCTTAAAGTAATGAGGAGCATAAGATAAGATTAAACAGATTTCTCCCATAAAAAGGGTATACTTTCTAGGAAGACCCAAATTGATAAATTGGGATTTTCCTCCCAATGTAACCAAGTTAATAACTTAACAAACATAGACTATCAAAGCAAATTTCCAAGATATCTTACAAATATAGCTTGCAGTTTACATAATAAAGCCTTTGCATGTGGTTTACTTGGCATCAGTACAATGATAGTCCATTTATGTAACCATGTAATTCCATTGTAATATTCTATTACTTGTTAATCATCTTCATAATAAGTATTAAATTATGTCATAGTTCAGTAAATAGCATTCTGTCAAACAGTATCTATCAGAACACTATGATGTAAATGCTTAAAAACAGCATTAACTATCTCTGAATTAAAGTCTTATGCTTTTATCTCTTCTTATATGAAACTGGGGTTTTCATAGTAACATAAAATTTACCTTGATAGAGGATAATAAAAATGGTTCACCTCTAACCAGAATAGCTTCAATACTTATAAACATAATGTTTCTTAATTTCACCATGCACACACCATGTAATGGACAAATTATACTGCCTTAGGTTTTAAATAGTCCTCAATGATTCAAGGAAGCCACAGGAATAAAAATGTGGGCTGTAGAAATATAATGAGTAGTCTCCCTCTCAAGATTTACTGAACGAGGCAAAACCATGCACATGTGTCAGTGGAATGATTTAGCAAAATTCCCTGTTAGTCACATATCCTATCAGGTCACAATCACATCTATTTAAAATGCCTAAAGTTATATCTTTATACTTCAATGAAACAGAACAGATTACACTGTACACAAAACTCTGAAGATAATGTCAGTATATTACATTTCTGAGTAAAGAGAAAATAAAAATCACTGAAATGAGTTCATAGATTACCCAGTTAAGCCTTTAGAAAGTTTCAAGTGGCTTTCTTCCCCCAACCTCAAAATTGGCAAAAATGCATATTAGCAACATTATGTATTGTAAATATTTCATGAAATAATGGAGCAGTTATGATGCAGAACTATTATGTAGTAGTTTTATGTAGAGGGAGGAATGTAGTGAGATATCTGCAAGCATCTCATCCCAACCATAAAATAACACAGCACCAGTATCAGCAGAAAGCAAGACCCTAATTTCACCAGCTAGAAAACTCAGCAAAACTATCAAGCCAATAGTGCTTCAAGCAGCAGGAGGAAACAGAACACTGGTTTAAATGGACAAAGGGAACTGATAAGTCATTAATGAAAAGATAAAAGGCAGATATAATAGATGATGGTCATATAACAACAATGCCATAAGCAGACACTGCTTTAACACCAAGAATACATTTAATGGCAGAGACAAAAATAATTGAAGAGGGGATTGGGGGATGGGGAAGGGGCAATTTTCCCTCAAATGACCACAGCTGTTGCTCTCCCCGCTTGAAAAAAGGAAAGAAAATCACCTCTGGCTGGTATGTCAGAGACATAATTTGATGAACCCCTCCCCAAACACACAAGCACAAGAATATCATATTCCAAAATCGAGGGGTGTGTGTGTGTGTGTGTGTGTGTGTGTGTGTGTGTGTGTGTTTATATATACATCACACATTTGAGGGAGGAAAAGTGGTGTGTGAAGCACAGAAGACTGGAGTTGCTCAAGGTCATTCTCCTCTTGAAAAGAGAAAGGGGGAAAATGACTAAAAGAAATCGTCTGGGGGACAGGAGTCAAGTCACAACTTTCCACCTGCCTATATGCTCACATCTGCTCCCATGGGTGTCCTGACTTTCTATTATTCTGCCCCTTTTAATAGTGACCATAAGAGGGCTAACAGGGAAGGAAGATTGTGCTGGGCAATTTCCTATCAATACCTGACAGTCTTAACCCATTAGTGAGCCAGGCCAGCTCCGTCTAAGCACAATGCTTACTAAGGAGAGTGGCCTCAACTCTCCAAATTGACTTGCATATCTGTCTCCCCAGACAAGGGAGATGGGAAGGGAGGCAGAAATCCCCACTTTTTTAAGGAACTTCTATACATGAAACTCTGTGCTAGCAGATCCATTTGTTTACGACATTTCAGCTAACCTCCTGAGGATGAGGTTACTAAGAAAAACCTAACCTGCAAAACACTGAATCCTCAGTGAGAAGGGGCCAAAAGGAAGTGAAGTCAGGAAAGCAAGAGGGAAAACACATTATTTTCCCAAGTACTTACATTCTCCACCAGCATTCCTTCTTTCTTGGGCACCCTCTAAAGAGGTGTGCTTTCTTTGCTAACATGTATTATGAGTATGATATAGTTTCTGTAGTAACAATATTTTGAAGAAATTTGAGGGACAAAGGTATCCTTGACAGAATTTTAGTACATACAAATCAGTTTTCTGTCTAGGATTTTCTGAGTGAAGGGGGAAATACAAATAAATGTACTAAAAAGATAAAATGAAGGCAAGGAAAGAAAAGGAAAAAGGAAAGGAAAGGAAAGGAACGTCGTCACCTAATTCCTCCCAAATTCCCAGTTGTTTTTAGTTTTTATGCAGGCAGTACCCTTTTCTTCCTGAGTCCTCAGAAGGTAGAGTGGAGACATGCTTTTCGGTTAAAGCCCAGGTATCCTCTCTACATCCTTTCTTGGTTCTCCCTAGAGCTTGAAGTTACAGAGCAAAGCTGGTATTAGAGTGGCCCTCGTCCCCTTCACGTTTATTGGGCATGGGGTAAGGGGTGGTATAGTTGCCTTTCTACTGGTATTCCAACTGGGGATAAAACAGAAGTATAAATGAGCTGATTGAATCCAGGAGAGCAAGAAAGGAGAGCAGGAAGACAGGAACAAATGGAACCCTAGGAAAAACACACTTAGTTTCAGGTTTTGAATCCTGAGAAATCATCCACTATTTGCAAATCAAGGCATTTTTGCAGCATGCTTTCGTTCTATGTTCTTGAATATTCATTTACAAGGGTTGCAGGCACAGGACATCACTGCCCTCATTGCGTCTCTCTTAACCTCCTTCCTCTCATATCCAGGCGGCCACCTCAGCCATGATGCGCCTGCTCTCTGCCAGGGGGCCCCCGCTGAGCTCTTCTGCCCCGCCCCAAGAAAGTGTGAACGCGGGCCTGGCAGCTGCAGTGAAGAAGCCCAACCCCCAAGCCCGCTGCAAACATGGCCTTGTAGCACCACCAGCCTGTGAGGGCTGCAGCAGCAGCCGAGTGGAGACTCCAGAGGAACCGGGGACATCAAGCGAGAGCAGCTGAGCTAGTGGCCAGCTCGTAGTCTGCAAATGCCATCAAATGGATATCTATAGAAACGCAGCAACAAGAGGAAAAGCAGACAGCGCCCCTCCACTTTCTAAGCTACTTCAGCAAAGAGAGACCCTGGGAGCAGCCCCGGTCAGTGTCTTCCGGAGCAGGGCACCTTGTGCCGGGCCAAGCCAAACCTTCTGCTGGGGGAAACCAGCAGGCAGATCTGCAAGGCGGGAGACAAACGAGCCCTCCTTAGCTGAATTATTCAGTCTGCCTTCACTATGGAATAAAACATTGATGAGACTACTTTGGAAGTGCTTTATCTTGTTAATCCTAATGCCCTCAAGAAGGGAGTGAAATTTTCTGTAGGGGACATAGAGGTGCTGGGAAAAGGAAATGAGAAATAAGGTGTGAGGGTAAGGGGCTTTGGAAGTTCCTGAAATTTGTGCTGCCTCAACCTGCCATGGGAATCTGCATTTTAACATATCAGACCCAGTATGTTAATTAGGCAGTCACAAATCCATCCTACTCCTGTTAAGTCTAGGCACTGGCAAGAATTTTCAAGATATGTATTACCCAGAGACAAACACACACAAACCCCCCAAAAAAGAAAATCACTACACAGAAGCCCCTCTCCACAACTGAGACAATACATCTGGGGATGATGTTGGGGTGGTGGTTATGCTTTTAGCTCCTCTAAATATACAAATGATTTCTTTCATAGATCTATTTTGCTACATGAATGCAAACCCTCACAGTTAAATCTCAACACACACCCAAGACAATGAATTCCCTTCCATACAAAGCAAGTAACAAGAAAACTCCATTTGGGATTAAAGTCTCCAGATGTGTAATTTACAACTACTAAAGGAACTGGCAAGCTTGTGCACAAGAAGGAAAGGAAAACAACCTGGCACCAGAGGTAGGGAAGGGTCAAAAATGATCCTTGCCTAAAATGATGGGTGGAAACCAAACACCCTCTCGCAGTCCACAATCTCAGTAGGGTTGGATACCAAACGGTCCGTGGCAACCATAGCCTGAAGGAAATAGGGGATTTTAATCTCTGGCACCTTCGGACAGGTTCAACACGCCTAGCTTTCCAAAATAATCAGTTAGGGTGGAGCGTACCCATATTCCCTTAGCTTTCACTGCTAGATTAAGTGTTCAGGTATAGATTTATATTCCACCTACTAGAAATTATATTACAGCATCACGGAACGCCCTTGGATACCCAGCTCTTCCTAATGATTTGCAAAACATTAATAAGTTAAGTAGCCTGCAATGCAGATAAAACACTAGAAACAAGATCAAACGGAAACTGGGTGAGGCGGGTAGTCGTTGGCTTGTTACCTGGTGCCTCTAGAGGAAAAAACGGTCGTAGGAGGACTTTCTGCCCGCAGGTACAATCCCGGCAAGGTGGCTCCAGGTGGCTTTCACTGTCGTACGCGGGTTTCGGTCCTCACTTGGCTGCCCTTTGCCATAGCTCAGCACCTGCATCCTAGGGAGTCCGAGAGGTGTCTCCTGCCACTGCTGCCGCTGCCCGCAGGTCGCGCTGGGTGGGGAATCCACCGCGATCTCCCCATGAAACCCGCGTTTCTGCGCCCGGGGAACAGGCAGAGGCAGGGCAGCCGCGCACGCACACACAGACACACTCAAAAACACATACACTCACACTCTCGCACCCAGGCGCGCGCGCACTCGTATTCACCCTTGCACACGCACACCCAGCACAGCACGAGGAGGGAGGAAAAAAGGAGGGTACCGGTCCTTCTCACGATCGGTTTCGTTGCCCACCGGACCACAGGCAGCAAAGAGAGTGGTCTGGCATAGCCCGCTGATCACGTTTCCTTCAAGTTCTCCTCCAACCCAAATCCACATAATTCAAGAGCTGGTGACATTTTGGTGGGGAAGAGAGAGCCCGGAAAGGGCTGAGAAGGAGTCGGGGATTTTGTTAACCAGTTTGAAAAGCAATCCTTGTTACCTTGCTTGTGCAGAAACCAGAACCAGCTCGAAGGGCTGAACTTTTGGCTTCAAATGATGTGAACCGAAACATAAATATCCTTCTGGACAAGACGGGAAGGTCTGGATGCACAGAAACAAGACGGCTGCAGGACCCTCTGGTGGGTGACCTTGTGATGTACCTGAAAGCAGGTTAATACTGGCGCTTTCCAAGCCTCTGGGCAAAGCGATCCACACATGGGTCCACAGCCAGGCAGCCGCTCCGAATCCAGCGGGGAAAATGGGTCTGAGCGTCCTCCGCCCTCTTCGAGAACCCGGGCACCGAGGGGCACCCCCAACTTAACACATTTGCTTTTGGGCAGTTGGATAAAAGACAGTCAAATACATCAGATAGGCGCGCGCGCGTACACACACACACACACACACACACACACACACACACACAGTT
>NW_017732297.1:555123-570222 GCF_001890085.2 Hipposideros armiger | reverse complement strand
ACACACACACACACACACACACACACACACACACACAGCTGTAGAGCGGCTTACAAAAAATAAATGCCAAGATGACTTCAAAAGGTAGAAAAGATCCAGAATCCTTCTGGAAAACGGAAGGGCCAACAGAAAGGTTATGAAAATCTTCTCAGGTCTTTCATTGTTCCTCTCCCTTGTGAGTGTGCTGTGTGTGTTTCCAGAAGGTTTCGTTTGTCTGCCCCACCCCCGTCCAGTTGCGCTTTTTTCTCCTGATATAAACCGACCGTGCAAAATGGATTATGTGGGTGGGTTGTGCTCACAGCCCAGAGCGACACAAAGTCAAGAAGCCTAAGGGAGCAGCCAGCTGCGAAGCCCTGCACATCTTCGAGAAGGAAAAACACGCGCAAACACACGCACTCACGCGCGCGCGCGCGCACACACACACACACACACACACACACACACACACACGCACACGCACACGCACACACACACGGAGCCCTCGATTCGGACCGCTCTGCACAAGCTCACCGCCTCCCTGCGCGCCGCTGCACACAGCGCCCCGCCCGCTGCCCGCGGCGCCCGGCGAGTTCGCGGCTCAGGCTCAGGGCTGGAAGCCTAGATCCCCAGCTGCGGCCGCGGCCGCCGCCGACGTGGGCCCGGGTCCCCCGCTCCCCGCGGCAGCGTGTTCCGGCAACAGCAGCCGCCCAGCCCGGAGGAGCTGCGCCCCGCGCTGCAGCATGGAGGCGGCGGCGGCGGCGGCGGCGAGCGCGCGGCCGTCGGCCCGGCCCTCACCGCAGTGACGGGAACTGCTGCGCCGCCCAGACTCCGAGAGTCAGGCGGGACCCCGCGAGGGCCCCGAGCAGCTCTCCGCCTTCGCTCCTCCAAGCCGGGTGTGTTCGGACCGATTTTCCCCAGGCTCCGGTAGAGAGCCCGCGCGACGCCCGCAAATCCCCACACTGGGGAGGCGCGGGGGCGTTGCAGGCAGGGGGAGGAGAGAAGGCGGAAAACCCGGAGGCAGGAGGCGAACTTGCAGGGGGTCCCCAACCTTTGCGAAGCGTGGCTTGCTGACCGCCCAATGCCCCACGGCTACAGGATAAAGGAGTACCACCGGGTCAGCCTGCGACTGCTCACGGCGGTGGGAGAAGTCTTATCTGTAACCCGCCGGAAAGATTTTGAGACCGAGGGCTGCTAATGGGATCTTGGACACCTGCGACTGGCTTCCAGTGTTCCCTTAGTTGTCGGTAGTAGGTTTGCTTACAAATCTGATGGAAGTGGAAGCTTAAAAACACATTTATATGTGAAAAATCAATTGAGCTCAGCATCAGATATGGTGAATGCTGCAGTTGACCACATCTTAGTATATCAAGGGCAGAAAACAAGCCCAATAGTCGTCCTTAGTCAGGCCTGGCCACTATGGTCATTGGGACAGAGAACAGATCTGAATCCGGAAAGGGAAGTGGGGCCGGTAGATGGCTAGACAGGGCCCCCCGTTGGCTTTTTCTCGAGTCTCTGCAACAACTCTCAGAGCGTCTTCTTGACCCCCACCGCTCCTTCCAGCCCGGAAAGGGCTTCCTCCCGGGAACCCCAGAGTGGATCACGCTGTTCCTTTCTGCAGGAGCCAGAAACCCTGTCGCCAGCACGTGGTCTTCGGCCCCAGCGAGCAGCTCCGCTCTCAGCTCCCATCCGGCTGGCCCTGACACCAATCTGAATCCAAAGAGAATGGAAGAGTCGGGGCTTGCCGAGCGAAGCTGGCTCATAAGGCCTTCTTCCTGGCTGATGTGGCCAAGTCAAGTGCTAGTGGTCTCCTTGGATCGGGCGCTCTCGCATTTGCAACCAATAGAGCTCTCCCAGGCGTTAGCGTTGCCCTGCGAGTGCACACACATGCTCGTACTCGAGCACACACACGGGCGCACCCAAGTGCGTACACGTGCGCCCACCCGTAAGCAGGACCCACACGGCTGCCTCTTTTCGGGCATGAACCCGATGGGTGAGGTGCTTGAGGTGGAAACTGCTCTCGGGTCCTTCCTCTCCTCTGCTCCCCTCTACGCTCGCCGAGCTCCGGGTCCTATCCCGGATTTAGGCGTCTCCGCAACCCTTCCGGCCGCTTTGTTCCGAAGGAGCGCGGCTCTAGGGCTTTAATTCCCGCCGCGCCTCCTCGCTCCAAGTCGGCGGACTGCTCGGGTCCGGGGCTCTGGGAGCGGGGAGCCCTGCGGGGCCCAGACGGCGCCGGCTGATCGAGTTCAAGAGCTGGAGGGTCAAACTCGCGCAGCAGGGGGACTGCGACGATACCTCACACACACAAAAAAAACCAAAGGGACACCGCGGACAAATACATCAGCGGACACCTCTGCAGTCCAGGAGCGTCTCCACTGAAACCATCAGCGCTGCCCCTGTGGCTTTATGTCTCCCGAAGTGATAAAATAGGGTTTCCATTAAGTCCACGGTAAGAGCCTGCAGCGAACTGAGTCCAGGGACTCCCTGAGGAACAAGGAGAGACGGGGCTTCCATCTCCGTTTCACTTTAAACTTAGCGGCTTCTGGGACTTCACTGGAGGACGACAGAGTTGCACAAGCACGGATTAGAAGCAGATGCTAGAGAGCACTTCCAAATACTTTCGCACGTGGGGGTGACTCCTTTTTTTCCTCCAGGAATGTCCCACTTGCTCCCCTTCCCCGATGAGCTGATAGGAACCGCTCAAGTCCAGAAGATAAAGGTTTGCAGTTCCCTCTGGGGACCAAAGTATAGAGAGACGCTGAATGAGAAATCCAAAGACCTTGCATCCTGGAGTAATAACTTTTTCGGTTTTCTCCCTTTTTTTATTTTTTCGGTTTTGTTCGTTGTTTGTTTTTCTAGTGCCCGGACCGAGGTGAGGAGGGGGAACACACTGAACCAGATGTAATAAGTCCAGAGTTGGGGACAGGGCAAAGTTCCACTATCTTTCTGGGGATGTGTGTGTGTGTGTGTGTGTGTGTGTGTGTGTTGCTTGATTGAGAAAGATTAAATCCACGTCTCCTTAATTTTGGAAGAAATAACATGTAACCTTTCAGTGTGCCCTTAAGTTAGAAACCCTACCAAGCTCATAAAAACATCCTCTCTTCGTTGCTTAGCCTTTCTATGCATTATGAATTATATTTGAATGTGTTTTCCTCCACTTTCTCATTTCATATCATCTCTAGAAAGCACTCTGGTAAAGCCATGTACCTCTCATTCCCAGTTACAGTAAGCATTTATTCCTTTCCTTCCTATACAAGCTGATTAGAGCTTGCCAATATAGAGAAAGAAGAGATCTTTGTCTTATATGCTTTTCAGTAGAAGGTGACAAGGCATTCAACGAAAAGGCTAAGACAGATATTCTTTCCTAAAGGATCTCAAAGTTAACGAAAGGTAATTTTTATTTTTATTTCCTCCAAAGTGGAAAAAAAGCCTCTGAAAACAGGGAGATGACAATTTCTAGTTGGTGTGTATAATTACGATTACCGTTGACTACCCCTGAAATTGGTATACTTTTAAGAGTTCAAACAAATTTCTTGTAGAATGGAGTCCCTTTTCACATTAGATCTAAAGAGAACCAAAATTTATTTCAATAAATAATTTAGTTTTTACTTTTCTCAATATATCCGCCTTGACTTTCTTAATTTATCCCCCAATCCAATGTTTATGCCAAATCGCCTTTAAAATTATGTCAAACTTCCCTCTCTCCCAGATCATGTATGGTCATAAATGTTGGACTGTTTTTCCAGAATAATCCAGAATTTTAAAAAAGTTGAATGTTTTGCTGATTTCAGACAATACATGGAAACTTGACTGTTTTGAAGTTAAAATGATGAATACCTAAAGGTAACCTGAGTTTCTGGTATATTATTATTTAGAATTTGGATTTCTTCTAAGACAATAAGGAAGGCACAATCTACTGTATTTGAAAGTTGTCATTAGCAATGTGTTTGCTTACTCCATGAATTTTCTTATTTCTGTGGATTGACGTGTATGAGAAATTGTCACTTTTGTTAATTTTTTATTTGATAAATACTTTAAGAAGCTCATTTATTTGCATTGGAATTATCTCCAGATTTGCTGGGTGATGAATCAGTATTGTAAAGAGCTTTTGATTCCTTTTACTAATTTAAAGTTCTCCCTTAATTCAAGACTGGAAAATGATATGAAGAACCAACAGAGAAATACAAGTTTCTGAAATGAAGAAATAACATTTTTTTTGAAATAGTTAAAATAGAATAAATGATCTCCAAACATTAAGAATTTTTTTAATCACTATCATAGTTGTGCCCTATATTTTGAAATATAAAAGTAGATCTGCTTATCTTAGAAACACATTTCAATGTTGTACCTGACTCTAAAGTCCTAAGGTACACATTGTTTTGACAGTTCGAGCTTACTGAAAACATGATTCAAGTGAGCTTTAAACAGACTTGAAGACCCAGCATATTTCTGCCATAAGTAAATAGATTTCTCATTTATCTAATCTGGACCTCTCCAAAATCAAATTTATTTACTATTTAACATTCTTCTGAGATACAAAAGATATTTTTCCCTTTATTTTACTTTTAAATAAAAATATTCTTTTTATTGTTTTATGTTCTTACTTGATCTCGTGTAAAATATTTACTTACTTTCCTTTTTTCCTGTATCTTTGTGATTTTTTTTAACTTTCATGGATCATGATAACGGGTCTACCTTATAAAAGCTGGAACCAGCACTAAGAACCCAATCAATTACTGCATGGAAGTTTTCATTTCTTTTACTAAAAAAAGTGCTTTTTGAGCCTTGACTTTTAAAACATAAATGTAATGATTTTTAAAAATTGTGTCCTAGGAAGAACTTTTTGAGAGAACACAAAGAGGTTATTTCAGAGATAAACACTGCAGGACAGACAAGGCAATTCTCAGGCAATACTGCAAGTAAGAAGTGAATTTTATCTTTAGTAGCCACCCATCTTCTTTTTTTCTTGCTTATTTGCTTATATCCTGTTATCAACTCGTAACTGTCTGGCATTTCCATTTAGTTACCCAAAAGCCTCAAAGTGCAGCATCCTATCTAGGAATATTTAATCCAAAGGAGGATAGTACAATGCTGTGGTTTATTTTCCTCTTCTCATCAAACCTTCCATTTAGTCATATTGGATAGATCTAATTAAATTCATAAGAAGAAAACAAGCATATCACACTAATTCAGACTAAGGTGTCAGTGACTAGCAGTTTACCCACTTCAGGAATATGAAGCCAACTTAATTTCTAAAAAGCAGAATTTCTTGGCCGGCCGAGTGGCACGTTGGTTAAGAGCTGTCTTGGGATGCCAGAGGGCCCCTGTTCGGATCCCACATATGAGGGCCGGTGACACTGCCCTCTACAGCTAAGATGCTGAACAATAGCTCAACCTGGAGCTGGGCTGCCATGAGTCGCAGGCGACTGTGTAGGCTGCAGCTTCTGCTGCAATGGGTTGCCATGGGCTACCATGTGTAGCCAGCAGCCAGTGTGAGCAGCCAGCAGCCAGGGTGAGCAGTGGCTGTCCAGAAGCCAGCGACTGATCTGCCTCGCCCGGAGAAGAGCGCAATGATGATGGTGCCAACTTGGGCCAGAGAAGCAACGTCCTCCACAACTAGACTGAAGAACAAAAGGACAGCAACTTGTCTGTTCCCCTTCCCCCAATTCCCCAGCGCTATTGGGGAATACATCCCCCAATTCCCCAATAAAAATCTTCAAAAAAAAAAAATAAATAAAAAGCAGAATTTCTGGCAAAGCGTATTACATATATAGGAAGCAAAGCAACTCAGTTATTCTTAAATTTACATATAGGATTAAATGTTAACTATGATACTACTTTTTATATTTTATTTTTTGTGTTTTTGATAGTGCCATTAAACAATTACTCAAACCTATATTTTAACCTTGGAAGAAACATTTTGAAAGTTTTATGCTTATACGAGTATATCCATATAGTATTTCAGGAACATTTCCACTTGATCTTGAAACTGTACTCTAAAATGGAGCCAGTCATCTCAATTATATTAAAATCCAAAGTCTGCATTACTGTTTATATTACCTGATTTATGAGTCCTGGGAGGCATACCCAATCATATTAGATGTAGGTAATAAGCCGTTGAATGTCTATGGACTTAACTTCTTCAAAATGCATAACTCTTAGGTCTAAAAAAAAAACCTGATGATAAACTATATAACAAAATGTTTGCTTTTAAATTAAGCTTTAGTTTTACAGATCCTGATTTCTAATGTTTATTTTTCTCCACAATTTGCCC
Source organism: Hipposideros armiger (assembly GCF_001890085.2). Lineage (NCBI taxonomy): Eukaryota > Metazoa > Chordata > Mammalia > Chiroptera > Hipposideridae > Hipposideros > Hipposideros armiger. Next base: position 563,972 of record NW_017732297.1, on the reverse strand, counting down.
CTGAATTTCAGTCAGGTGGCCACAAGTGGGCAGTAATGTGACACATTCACATGGTTGAGACCATAGAGTTTGCCTTTCTCAAAGCCACCATAGATTTAGACCTAAGAATGAATTCCTACTTATTTTATGATTTCATTTAAAACAAGTACTGTTGGATACGTTTTACCTACATGAAAGCAGATAATTTCCCAATTATTCCTTAACACAAGTTCCTAAGGAATGATTACGTAATTTCCTCTTAATCTCTTAACCAGTTCTCTTCTTTAATTAAAGTCTCCTTAGGATCCTGGGTTTCTTCTCACTCCTCTACTCATGTTTTACATCCACAGTTGTCCTGGTCCTTTGACTGACTCTTGAGTTCTCTGCCAGGTTGGTGGAAAAGTTCCTTTGGATTTATTTCTCAACTATAGTGGCTGTAACTTTTTATAATTAAAGTCAATCCTTACTGTGATTGTTTACCACCAAACTTCTTTCTCTGTTTGAAGTTTTGTCCATTACATGGCAATTCATTGAATGCCTTGTTTTAGTCAGTGAGGACACTGACTTGGTGCTGAGGAGAAAAGAGTAACCATAATTTTCTTGGTCTCTATCCCCACAGTAGAGCTTCCTTCACATCTAGTAGAGATTATAGACCAACAAGCAAGTCATCACAATATGATCTTGCTTTTATTGCACCAGCTACACTTTGTTATTAAGCCCAAAGTCTTCTTTGGTTAGAGCTCTGGAGCCCCACCCCGCCACTGACTTCGGTAGTAGTTTCTCTATGGCTCTTTGTTTCTAGATTGTTTTTCTCACATTCTCAGACTGTCTTGACACAGTCCTTTATTGAAGTACAAGGTGCAGCATAGCATATTCCATAAAGCGTTGAAACATTACATAACTGGCTATATTAGCAACAGAATTTAGGAACTAACAAAAAGTTAGGTGGTAAGTCATCGTGAATAATTAGATGAGACTAATTTTTCTACATGGTGTTCAAATGTGGTCAGCATTGATTATAGTTAGCTTTTATAATTTTATAAATTTGAGGATTTGCTACATTTTCCAGTGGAAATTTTACAAGACTATCTTGGTTTCCACTGTACTGATGAATGTAACCAAAAGTGTAAAAACATTGGCATTGAATTATTCATTAATTCATTCACTTCCTCATTTTCATACATATTATGCCCTTGACTGCATTTACTAAGAGGTGTTAATGTTCTTCAGTTTTCATTCATACTAAATGGGGCACTATATCTTGAAAGGTTAAAAAAAAAAAAAGGAGAGGGAAGCAAAGAATGTGGGCAAACTGTAAAGCTAATAATTATTTAGAACTACGAAAACAATTCTCTGTACATTTTCTAAGAATGCTTTCTTTTTTACTTCATACATTCTCTATTTCTAGAAGTATTTTCTTACTTTTCCACTGAGACATTTATTTTATACACTTTTAATAAGATGAGGATAAATGGAAAATTTATAAGAAAGATAAGTAGAATTATGTAAAACATCCACATATCCCTAAGGACATATTATAATGGATCTTTATAACACATTAAAGGTCTTATTTTTCAATTTAGTGAATGATGAAAAGTTTGAAATGTAATTTTAAATCTAAACTTTGTTTTAAATGTGAAAATGCTCATAACACAAAAAGTACAATTTTTATTAATTTTGTAAGACAGACTCTTGTTTGAGGCAGTGAACTAGAATTAGGCAGTTTCTTTTCCTAGTGACCTCATCTTGGAAAGCTTGATTGGATTCAGTACTACTACACTTATTCATTTAGAAAATTGCCAGTAAACTATGAGATGGATTCTCAGACCTTCTGAACTCATTTCTGCCTATTGTGTTCTTTGCATTATGAAACTAGCTTCTCTTTCCTGCTTTTGTTATTTAATCACTTCTGATTTCTCCTTAGCAAGAGAATACCATTTTATAGGGGGAATGTATGCCTGTTTTCCAACATCAAGCAACACAGGGATGGTTCTGCTTGGAATTGGAGAATTAGAAGAGGACTTCTTTGAATAGTTGTGAAAGAGGATTCTAGAAAATATTGCAAAAAAAAAATAAATGCCCCAATTGCAACTTACAATGAAACTTAAAAGGTTAAAGAAGAGAAACAATATATGTAGAGTACTACCTAGACCACTTTCTGTAAATGTGAAAACATTCATCTTTGTAAAAATACTTAAGGTAATTTTACAATAATGTAGCAAATGTGCAGTTTAAGTTGCAACTGTTCTTTGAAAGCTAATTTTACTTTCCTTTAAAACATTTTTTTATATTTTATAAAATGTATAAATGTATGTTACTCTCCTTATTGTGTTTTGCTGTGACTTTTAGGTATAAAATCTCTCCCTCTGGGGTTCATTTGCTATTTTTTGCTTTTGTGCAATGTATCTGTACCATGGTGTGCCCTAAGAAGCAAATGCTGAAACTGAAAGGCAATAGTAATGAGCAGCCCAAGAGAGCAAACTCTGGATTTGAACAAAGTTGTTAAATTTTGGAAGAGAAAGTGACGGGTATCATCCACACTGTACCCAAGTGTGTCTGTAGTTTCAGCTATGATTGAGTCAGCAAATTCAATGCCTCTAAGCTTATGTAGATCACATTTACAGAAGGTGATAGCTACATTTTCAAAAATGTAATGAATGCAAAAACTTCCTTAATTTTTGCCTTTGTCGTCTCAAATTTAATATTTATTCCTGTATCTTCTAAATGTTGCAGTAAGATAATGTGCATATGCATAAGATAATGTGTTAGACTTTTTTTTAACCGTTTATTTGTGATTTCAAACAGCTCAATTTCTCTTCTGTTATTTTAATATTAAATAGAGTCATATACATAAAATTTACATAGAATAAACTGTTCAATAAAGGTATTACATTTATTTTTCAAATGTATTTTGTTTTATTTTTTTCTAAGGTAGTAACTGTATAATGGGTGAAACAGAATAACTGAAACAAACTGCTGTCCATGAAAATAAGAAGTCATTTATATTTAGCAGTCGTAATGAAAAAAGCAGTTGACACTTTGCTCCATTTTCTGTTTCTGGTAGTGCTTCTGTTTCAGATTTTAATAGCAGGAGCTGATGATGAAACATTCTTGAAACGCGACCTATTAGAGGTTACCTCCAAATGAATAAGTACTTTTTCTATCTAATATGACATTTTGTTGTGCTGTATCTCTAATTTACTCAAAATTAAAATCAGATAATTGACATTTACATTAATTCAATATATAGCCCCTATACTTTTATGTGTATGTTACTGTAATCAAAATACTTTGTAATATTCGTACCTAGGGAGGGGGAAATCCATTAATACAGAGGGTACCAAAAAAATGTATACACATTTTAAGAAAGGAAAAAAACTGTGTTAAAATTACACTGATGGTTACCACTTTGAGCACCTCTTAAAATTCCAGAAGTCAAACATGACTTGTATTCATCTTTTATTATCCATATATATTGAATATTACAATTTTAATACAGTTTTTTCCTTTCTTAAAATGTGTGTACTTTTTTGTCACCTTCTGTACATTTTCATTTATGTTCATACAAGGAGTAACATTTGTTTTTGAGTATTAACATTAGCAGTATGCTGATCACTAATGATTACTTTCCAAATTATTCTATTTGTTAATGTTTAGAATTGTCACATTTGGCTTTCTACCAAACGGAGGTGTTTCTTTATTGGGCCTTCCCACCTCCTGGGGTGCAGACATTGGCAGATGCTGTATCTGAGTCTTCATCAACCTGGCTAAGACATTTGTTTTCCCTGATTCCCGAAAGCCTGCCTCCCCCAACTTTTGGGACTACCCATGCTGCTTCCAGTGGCTTTTCCATAAAAATGGCTTATCTTAGCTTATGTTGTGGACTTTCCTAAAGTTTCTCAAAGGTTCACAAAATGCAAACAAGCAGAATCTGGCTTCAGCATGTCCCATATCCCTGGCTGAGCAGCCTTAAGCCTGGCACTAGTGACAGCCAGCTGTGGTTTGCCACTTGGCCTCTCAAGACACCTCCAAGCCCAACGTTATTGGTGGCCACCTGAAGATTGCTTTGTGGTTCATGCCACGTGACCCCAAGCAGGGCACAGGCTGCTGCTGAACTTGGCCTTCTGTGGGGCTCTTCCAGGAGGCCCTGGAACTGGCATAACCAGTGGCCAGCTTGGGACCTGGCCAGAGCATTATCTGGCCTCCTCTGGGGTGACAAACCCAAACGGTAGACTGGGCAGGCACCAACATCATGCTAAAAAAAATCCTGCTCTGTAGAATTAGCCCCTGCACAACAGCTCCTCCACCGTAGTTACTGCCACTTCTCACAACCAATCAGCTTGAGGGTCAATCCCCCCCCCCATTGATGTGCAAACAGCAGTCAAGGCTCAACTACAACAGGAGAGCACATACAACCCACACAAGGGACATACCTAGAGTACTGGCTCAGGTAATAGGAGGACTGTTCAACTAAGCCCCACTGCACACATACAATATAAGGCCACTCTACTAAGACCAGGAGACATAGCAGCTCTACCAAAACAAAGAAACAAACACAGGGAGACAGCCAAAATGGAGAGACAAAGAAATCTGTGCCAAATAGAAGAACAGAACAAAACTCCAGAAAAATAACTAAACAAAATGGGCACAAACAATCTACCAAATGTAGAGTTCAAAAAATTTGTTATAAGAATGCTCAATGATCTCAGGGAGAACGTCAACAAAGAGATAAGAAACATAAAAATGGAGCTAGAAAACATAAAAAGAAAACCAGTCAGAAAGAATACAAAAACTGAAATGAAGACTACATTACAGGGAATCAATAGTAGATTCGACGAGGCAGGGAATCAAATCAGCAATTGAGACGATAGGTAGCATAAAACACCCAATCAGAACAGCAAAAAGAAAAAAGAATCCAAAAAAATGAGGAGAGTTTCAGGGGCCTTTGGGATAACAATAAGTGTATCAATATTCGCAATATAGGGGTACCAGAAGGAGAAGAGAGAGAGCAAGGAACTGAAAACCTATTTGAAAAAATAATGATGGAGAACTTCCCTAAGCTGATGAAGGAAATAAATACACAGCTTAGGAAACACAGAGAGTCCCAAACAAAATGAACCCAAAGAGGCCCACAGCAAGACACATCATAATGAAAATGCCAAAGCTTACAGACCAAGAGAGAACCTTTAATGCAGCAAGAGAAAAGCTGAGAAAATGGATCTCCCATTAGACTGTCAGCTGATTTCTCAACAGAAACTTTGCAGGCCAGAAGGAATTGCCACAAAATATTCAAAGTGATGAAAAACTAAGACCTATAATCAAGATTAATCTACCTGGCAAATCTATCATTTAGAATCAAAGGACAGATAAAGAGCTCTCCAAACAAACAAACAAAAAAGCTAAAGGAGTTCATCAACAACAAACTAGAATTACAAGGAATCTTAGAGGGACTTCTTTAAGATGAAAAATAATAATAAAAAAATACAAAATATGAATAATAAAATGGCAATAACTACATATCTATAGATAATTACTTTCAATGTAAATGGACTAAATACTCCAACTAAAAGACATAAGGTGGCTGAATGGATAAGAAAATAAGACCATTACATATGTTGCCTACAAGAGACACACTTCAGATTGAAAGACACATACAGCCTGAAAGTAAAGGGATATGGGGTAAAGATATTTCATAAAAATGGAAAGAAACAAACGAAAACCTGTGGTAGCAATTTTTATACCAGACAAAATAAACTTTAAATCACAGTCTACAACAGGAGACAAAGAAGGATCCAATAATCCCACTTCTTCTTTATCCGAAGAAACACAAAACACTGCTTTGAGGGGACATGTGCATCCATATGTTTATTACAGCATTGTGTATAATGGCAGCCTGGGTGTCCATCGATGGATGAGAGGATAAAGAATAGGTGGTACATATATACAATTGAATATTGCTCTGCCAGGGAAGGAATGGGTTATTGCCATCTGCAGTGGCGTGGATGGAAATAGAGGGTTGTGCGGAGTGAACTATGTCAGACACAGAAAGACAGATGCAATGTGATTTTGCTTATATGTGGAATCTAAAGTACAAAATAAACAAACAGAAACAAACTCATAGATACAGAGAACATTTTGATGGTTGCCAGAGGGGAGAAGAGACAGGGGTGGGTGAAAAATGTAAAGGGATTAAGAAATACAAATTGGTTGCTACAAAGTAGTCTTGGGAATATAGAATATAGCATAAGGAATATAGTCAGTAATACTGTATTAATATGTATGGTGTCAGATGGGTACTAGATTTATTGTGTGATAGGTGAAAGGGGAGTTGGAGGGCAGGGTGAAAAAGATGAAGGCATTAATAAGTACAATTTTGTAGTTACAAAATAGTCATGGGCGTATAAAATAAAGTATAGGGAATATAGTCAATAATATGGTAATAACTATGTATAGTGTCAGTTGGGTACTAGACTAGTCAGGGATATCACTTCATAAATTATATAAATGTCTAACCACTATACTGTACACCTAAAATTAATATAAAATAATATTAAATGTCAACTGGAATTGAAAATTTACAAAGGGGGGAAAGGTGAAGGGGAATAAAAGGTTCAGATTTGCAGGTATAAAACAAATAAATCAGGATATACAGCATAGGAAATACAAGTTCAGACAATTAAGTTTGCGAACTTGTTGCAATGATGTTGCTAACCTATTTTGATATCAGGAGGATTATTCATTATGAATTTGTACCAACTGGACAAACAGTTAATCAAGTTTACTATTTGGAAGTGCTGGAAAGGCTGTGTGGAAATGTTGGACAACCTGAACTTTTCACCACCACATGCATCACGACAATGCACCAGCTCACATGGCACTGTTTGTGAGAGAGTTTTTAGTCAAGAAACAAATAACTGTATTGGAACACCCTCCCTACTCACCTGATCTGACCCCCAGTGACTTCTTTCTTTACCCAAAGATAAAGGAAATATTGAAAGGTAGGCATTTTGATGACATTCAGGACATCAAAGGTAATATGATGACAGCTCTGCTGGCCATTCCAGAAAAAGAGTTCCAAAATTGCCTTGAAGGGTGGACTAGGTTCTGGCATCAGTGCATAGCTTCCCAATGGGAGTACTTTGAAGGTGACCATAGTGATATTCACCAATGAGGTATATAGCACTTTTTCTAGGATGAGTTTACGAACTTAACTGTCTGACCTCATATAGCCAATAATATTGTGATAGTGTGATATGGTGTCAGCTGTTTGCTGGACTTATGGTGATCACTTCTTTAGGTCTATAAATGTTGAATAACTGTTGTGTGTACTTGAAACTAATATGATATTGAATGTTAGCTATATTTTAATAAAAATATTTTTAAAAATACATGTGGAATTTGAGTACAAAAAGGTAAATTGTGGTTCTAAGGAATCATAGCAATGTATCACAATGTGTCACAAGTGCTATGAAAAGAACTATTAATTTACATAAGATGGGATTGATGAGTGTTAAAGTAATTAAACATGGAGACCATTAGACTAAGGTGATTCTAATGCCTTAGTAGCCTACACAAGCAAACCAAAATCCAAACCGGAGTCAATGTACTCGAATTTGAGAAAATGAAACAAGAACAACCAATCATAACAAACTAGACTTTCCCAAATAAGCCAACTGCTTGAGCTATACCCGATCAAATAATTTCCATACTTTGCTTCCACATCTTCTCTATAAAAATATCTCCCTTCGCTCCTGTTGGGTGGAGTGCTCCTAACCAGCTTTGGTTTGCCACTGCCCTAGTGGAACTAATGTGTACTTAAATAAACTCTTGAACATTTTAACGGGCCTCAGTTTATCTTTTAACATGAGCTCCTTGACATTTAAAAAGATGCTGTATGAATGATAATAATTGTAAAGTTGTCCTCTGTCTTAAATAGAAAGTGAATTAGATTATGGATTAACACATATCAGTAATCAATGATTAGGATTCTGGAAATTCATGTCAATTTTGGATTATATCATCAGCTTCTTGAGGTTAGTCAGATCATAATAAATAAATAGATGCTACGTAAGTAATGAAACTGTTTTCCATCAACAATGAGCTCATATTCTGGAATGAAGGAAAGGCATGTAAATAAGTCAATGAAATAGAGTGGATTAATGTGTATGTGTATAAATTCCAAAGAAGGGAATAATCAGCTCTACTTGGTAGGTTAGGGAAGACTTACAAGTATAGACCTGTAGCTGAGTCTGGAAAGATAAGTAGGAATGACCCAGGCAACAAAATAGAGAGGGTAGCAAGAATTACATGAGCCAAATAAGTAGGTACAAGAAACCCCTCAGTATAATGTGAGATCAGGTTCTGCACATAAAGAGGTTTGCATGGTCTGATTAAGGGATTTAACTTCATCTGTTAGTCATTAGGAAGCCATTAAATGGCTTAGTCAGAAGAAGAATAAATATAGATTCTTATTTTAGAAAAATGTGTCCTGCAGCAATATGGAAGACAGAAGATGGCTGAGGGTGATTATGAAAAACAACTGCAAGGGCCAGCCAAGCGGCTCAATTGGTTAAGAGCTCACTCAAGAGTGTAAGCTCTGAGCAACAGGGTTGCTGGTTCAATTCCTGGCCTGAGCTGAGTTGCCAGTTGCCACTGAGCTGCCAACATGTGGCAGGATGGCTCAGCTAAAAAAAACAAAACAAAAAACAGCACTGTAAAGAAAACATACAGTAGCTTAGGTGAGAAATAAGAGGACATGATGACTATGGATTGGGGAAAAATAATTGAATTCAGAGTTGATCAGAAGTTGGTATCCATATGACCTAAAGGCTAATTTGATCACTGTAAAAGAGTAGACTAGTTGGGCCGGC
>NW_017732297.1:552323-554533 GCF_001890085.2 Hipposideros armiger | reverse complement strand
ATATGGTCATCTCACCTACTAATAATACCACATTCTGTCTGTTTCTCAAATGCAACCCCCAGAGGAGAGATCAGACTGGCCCAACTGTATTCAAGGTATGAAGTAATGTGGCCTGCTACCTCCTCAGCAATGGCCATGGAAACCAGACTCCAAAAAGAGATTTGGGTAAGTTTTCTGAGAAGTGGATCTGAAGGCAAGAAAGAACACATTTGGGTCTCTAGTTACCAATACAGTGGGTGCCAAAAAATGTATATACATTTTAAGAAAGGAAAAAAAAACTATTAAAATTGTAATATTCAATATATACCAATAAAAAAGATGAATACAAGTCACATTTGACTTCTGAAATTACAAGAGCTGCTCAGAGTAGTTACCATCAGCATCAAGACACTTCTGATTACAGTGAACTACTGCTTGAGCAACGTTGACCAAATATCCACTTATATACATTTTTTTGGCACCCTGGTATATGGATGTACAAAGAAAGCCAATTTGGGTGAAAAGAATTAATTCAGTTTTTATGTATGAGCTTAAGATGGTTGGAAAAAAATTTTCAGGAGGTATTTTGATAAGATGAATTCAGGAAAGCAATGTGGGATGGAGTTACACTTTGGAAGTCATTAATTTATAGGTGACAATTAACCCATGTGATTAAATGAGAAGGTATAAGAACATCTGACTAAAGATGGACCCCAGAAGTGTAGGAATTCCCAAGGAATTGATAAAAAAAGAGATGGGAATAAGCTGAAAAAGAGTATACTGTAATAGGGAATTGGAGAGAATGGTATCAGAAAAAGCAAGAATATAAATAATTACAAGAAATTGATTGGATAACAGTATCAAATGTTATAGAGATTATTAATATACAGAGAGAGATGAGGGGAGAAGATTTATAGGCCATCACTGGTGATGTTAGCAAGAATCATTTCAATGGAGTGATGAGAGCAGAGAATAAGTCCTCCTTGCAGTGGGTCAAGGAAAAAGTGGTAAATGAGAAAACCAAGACAGGAATATGGGTCATTCATTCAATTGAGAAGACTTACATGCAGATAGAGGGGGTTGAAAGATCTATGAACTCAGAGCCTGTTAAGAAATAAAGGATAAAAATACAGGAAAAAGAGCTAAATTTCTGGAGCAACGTTCTCAAGTAGTTAGTAGAGCATCCTATCTACAAAGGATTAGTCCCAGGCAGAAGAGACTTCTTTTTAGAAATATGACAGAAGCTGGTATATATTGTCTTGTCCAAGCTCTCCCATAAATAGTTTCTTTTATTGTTGCAAGACTTTTTGCACTGATGTTTTTTAATTAAACCGTGGATGATGACATGTAGTAAAAAATATTTAAATATGTCTTTTGAGGTGTAAAGTTTCTATGGTAGATGTATTATCATAAAAAGCTATGCAAGAAAAATCTGTAAACTAGTAGTTGATTGATATTTTTTAAAACTAAATAAATGATCAAAGACAACATAAACATTTAAACAAATAAACAAAATAAGAAGACAAAACTGTTCAAAGACAGTTTTTTTTTTCTGTCATCAACTATCACAACCTTACTAGAATTTAGATAGGTACAAGTTTTTCTTCAAACAGCACACACAAACATGTTTATTCTCCAAGGACACATACTTTATGAAGAAACAATATGGGAGAATTATTTTATAATATAGGAAACAGCAAAATAAATTTAGAATGGATATTTGAGTTACTGAAATTCAGAAAATATCCTATTTGTTTTTTAAGAAAATCTAAGCTGTTTGTTTTTTCCATTATGTAGGTCAAATAGTTGATACATTGGAGGAGGGAGGTTCTCTAAAAGGTTTGACAACTTGGGCTGGCCGAGTGGTGCATTGTTTAAGATTTGGCTTGGGAGCTCAAGCTCTGAGCAGCAGGGCCGCAGGTTCGGATCCCATGTGGGCAAGTGATGCTGCACCCTCTACAGCTAAGATGGTGAACAACAGCTCGACCTGGAGCTGGGCTGCCATGAGTTGCACGTGAGGGCGTAGGCTGCAGCCCCTACTGCAGTGGGCTGCCGTGAGCTACTGTGAGCAGCTGTCCAATGGCCGGCAAGTGACTGCCTCACCTGGGAAGAGCACAATGATAATCCCAACATGGGCCAATGAAGCGACGTCCTCCACAACTAGACTGAAGAACAAAAGGACAGCAACTTTTCTATTCCCCTTCCCCAATTCCCCAATGCCGTTGCCTCCC
>NW_017732297.1:545471-551255 GCF_001890085.2 Hipposideros armiger | reverse complement strand
ATTGCAGAATTTGGAATAAATTATATATAGCAATGTTTAATTTTATGGAAGATAACAAATCATGGAATTTTCTGGTTAGAATTCATATATTAGACAATAGTATCATTTCCCAATCATAGTTCTATAACAATTTAGACACTCTGCATATAAAAACAAAAACAGAAGTTCTAGATTTTTGTACTTGCATCATAGAGTCAGAAAAATACCAGTAGGAGGAAGTTCAACAATTTGGGAAATATTGCACAAAGTGCATATCAAAAAAGTAATCTCGATACTGGAAGGTAGTTTATAGGTCTAGAATTCCTACCAGTTGTACTGTGCTGGTAAATGTTCAACAACTAGCTTGGTAGATGGTTTGGGAAAGGGAGAAGGGAGGGCTTTGATATGTAAATTTTGCCAATCTCTATGGTTTTAAGGACCCCATCTTGGAGATGGTTTCAAGCTACTCTATGAGGTCAGTGAACATAGATTTGGGAAGAGATGCACACAATGGCTTCAGCTACCCAACAAGCTAGTCCAAGCACATAACTGGCTTCAGGGTTCTCAAAGTGTCCTCATATGGCTCCATATTAAACATAAATAGCTCTAACCAATCAATATAGTATTCCCTGCCAAATGCACTCAAGAAATCTGGGTGATGGTGGTGTGTGCAGGAGAGGGGATTTTCCCTTAATGGGATCATGTCTTTAATATTAAAATATAATTTTTAAAAAATCTGTTTTATGTTTAGTAGGCTGTTGAATACCTACTTTATAAAATGAAAAATACCTGTAATTCTCTTTTATTCTATTCATTATCATGATTTTTTATGTGGTGGGCCTTTTTTTTTTCCCCTGGATCTTATAACTTTGTGTTTGTTTCATACTGATTAACTTAGAAAAACTCTATAGTATACAGGGCCCAATGAAACTTTGAAAATTGAGAAATTTTAATTCATGTGTATTACATAAAATGATTTCACAAATATCAATATGTATAGATATTTGCAGATTCAATTTTTCAGAACTTCAGAAAAACATCCTTTCACCTGACTTGTCTTGAGTGAGTAATTTTTAGGAGTTTTAATGGAATTACTTTGCAAACATTATTAAGGAGACCTAAGGTAAGTTGTGTAGTACTTTTTCTGGCAATTTCACAAGATTGAAAATGTAGAATAAATATTTTTTAAAATATCGAGTCAGATTAAATTGGAGAGAAAACCCTAAATACTGTTACTAAGTGATTAAAATATAAGAAACCTTTAAAAAAGACTTTGGGAGTCTTTTTTTAAGTCACTTTTAAGGCATATAAGCAGAGCAATGAAATTTTTTTCTGTGAACATGTTAAAAATCATAGGATACCCCTAATATTTATTCAGCTTTATATGATGAATTTTAAATATCTTAGTCACTGACATATTTTCAGTGATCTGTAAGGATTTTATGCTCTTAGAAGATTGTATAGAAATAATGGATACTTTTGGAACAGGTATATCAATGATAAAGTTTCTCTTTTTCACAAGAGTTAAGGAAGGAAATAGAATTAACAAAATAAAATAGATGTTGTTAATATTATTTATCAAAAAAGAATTCCAGTTCATATTCTTTAGTCTGTAAGATGGGGGAGCTATTGCATTACACAAAATACTGGCCAGTTTTGTCCCTCTAAGCATTTTCCTTTGATTGAAACTATTTGTAGTAAATGATGACCCAAGCCTTTGCAAATGCCGTTTTGACTGGGGTTATAGTCTGATTAAATTATGTTTATAATGGGGTTTCAGTTTCTAGAACTGTAAAATATTAGTTTACTAGAAACGTATTTAAAATGAAGTATGAATTATTTCTTTAACATCAGTACATATTGGTTAATATTTCATTTGTAGACTAACACTTATTTGGCTTTACATGAGAGAGTTTGTCTATCTGAATAGCATGAAAATACTTTTCCTTAAAAACAAATGCTCAGCTGCTGTTTAGTTCTGCTTCTCCTTAAAACCCTGACAGATCCTGCAAGTCTCTGAATCCCCATTAAGGGTAAGAAGGAAGAAGAGGGATGCCTGACAAACTTAACCTAGAGTGAATCCAAGCTGAGAGGAAGAAAAATATTAACACTGCATAAACTATAACCTAAAGTCTTTCTAAACTAGGTTGAAAACATGGTCATGAGCAGCCATTATTGTACACTTATAGAATAGAGTTTTTGCTACAGAAAGAATTTTTGTAATGCTCTGGGCCTTAACATTAGCTCATATTGTATATCTGGGAAAACTGAGACAAGGAAAGGCTTTCTTCTCCTGCCTTATCCTGGTAGAAACCCCTTGAAGTGAGAAAAGTGTATATACCATCTGTGTTCTGTAGGTTAAAAAACTGAGGCATGGAAGAGGTATTTTCTTAAAGTTTCCCAATTAATTATCAGCAATCACAGTGCTCTATGAATGTCTATTATTTTACCTTTATTCAAAAATATAGGGAAAATATAAATAGTCCCTGCCTAAGTAACTTCAGGTTTTCAGGATAATGTGTATGAAAGCAACTTGTAGTTATAATAACATATGATAAAAATATTACTTGTTGGTCTCTGAAAGCTATGATAGTTGGCTGATTATCATGCATATCTTTATGTATAATTTATTTCTATTTTAAAATATTCCAAATGTAACTCCAAATACACAAGGAAAAAAACAAAAAAAACCAACAAAATAAAACAGTCCACTGGAAGTTGCTTTCAAGGTAGTGTCACTGTTTTCCCTTGAGGGTCCATCTAAAATGTCTAATGAGTATATGCTTGGAATGGTTCATGATGAAAGATGAGAACACTTATTCATTTCGGAATCACAAGTTTTAAATTTAAAATTAAATTTGTTCAACTCTGTTTGAAAAGCAATAAATGTTTTTTTCACAGTTAACCATGACTTGAAAACTTTAATAACCATTACTGCAAAGAAAGCTACTGAAATAATTTTAGCAATAAACAAATCTGAATACTCATCATGAAATATATGTGTTGATTTTAGGAGTAGTATAACTAAATAAGTAATTCAAGCTTACTTACAGGGCCATCACCTTTAACAATAATGTAGTCAATGTAGAGAGAGACTATAGAGTAATACAATTTTTTCATTAACTATTTATTAAATTGGTGTTATAATAATGCCCCTCGATGACTTGACCCATCAATAAAATGTTAGAATTATTTAAATATTTGGATTGTTTGAGAGAGAGAGAGAGAGAGAGAGAGAGAGAGAGAGAGAGAGAGAGAGAGAGACTGATAACAATTTTGAAAGCCTAAGACACAGTTAAGATGTTGGTTATGACCACAAGTTTAGGAATCAGATTTTAAGTTTTATTTCTTGTGTCTGGCACATCTCAGCCATATGAGTTTGGGCAAGTACTTTAACTTTTCTAAGTTTCTTTATCTGGAAAATTTAGAAGAAAATAGCCACTGCACACTGTGGGTAGAAAGATGAAATGAAGTAATATAAGTAGAAAACATAGAAGACTACCTGGCATAAAATGAGGACATAATGTACATAAAACTGTTTAAATATTAAGACAATCTCGTATGTTTATGGTTTTGCTTTGTGTTGTTGCTTTCATTCAAATAGAATAAGAAAATTATAAATTTATTCAAAATTCATCAATTAATGCTTTAGTCAAAAGGTCTCTAACCTAACCAAAAATATTAATTTTTTATATATCTAAGAGAACCATAATTTTCATTTTCTTCATAAAAATGTGAAAGTCAGTACTACTATTTTCTTGAGATCTTTAAAAGCATTGTGTTTTGATTAAGACTAGATTGCCTTGTATATTGTTGAATCAGCAAGGAAATAATTTAAAAATTCCAGATTTCGCTATCTGGCGTCTACTTTTAGATAAGCCAGCCTCACGATTATGTTTGATAAATATCTACTTCCAAATCTCATTTCAACTTGCTATTTTATGGTGAATTGAACTTTTAAAAAAAATAAAATTTATTGGGGGATTGGGGGGGTGGGAACAGCGTTGGGGAATCGGGGAAAGGGGAACAGACAAGTTGCTGTCCTTTTGTTCTTCAGTCTAGCTGTGGAGGACGTCGTTTCACTGGCCCATGTTGGTATTATCATTATGTTCTTCCCGGGTGAGGCAGATCGGTCGCCGGCCACTGGACGGCCGCTCACAGCTGCTCTTGGCAGCTCACGCTGGCTGCCAGCCACTCACAGCAGCTCAGGGTAGCCCACTGCAACAGGAGCTGCAATCTACGCTGTCACCAGCGACTCACGGCAGCCCAGCTCCAGTCGCGTTGTTGTTCATCATCTTAGCTGTAGAGGGCAGTGTCACTGACCCTCATGTGGAATCCAAACTGGGGCCCTCCTGCTCAGAGCTTGCACTCCCAAGCCAACTCTTAAACCAACAAGTCACTCAGCCAACCCTGGTGAATTGAACTTTAATTATTGGAGGAACTCTGACACCCAATAATCATTTATTCTAGGTAAATGTCTGTACCTTTATTGTTATTTATCACACCACATATGTGTCTATCTTCTGTGCACTAGGAAATACATTAGCTGTTTTTGATTAAAAATTAATTTCTCACATCAATAAAATTTTCACAGATAACAAGAGATACAGGTTAAAATTTCAGAATAAACCATGAGGTTACTTGAAGCTAAATCCTGACTTAGGTTATTTAACCCCTCTCTAACTCAGTCTCTTCTGCTGTAAAATGCATTAATAATAATATCTACTTAATAGATTGTTATGACTATTAAATTAATTGACATATGCCAAGAGCCTAGAATAGGCTTGGTTCCTAATAAGTGTTCAATTAACATTAGCTATTATTTTTGTGTAAAAAAATACACTTAAGAAATCATTTGAATACAGATATTTCAAGAACAAGTATTGAAGTTCAAATTAGTCAGCAATTACTAAAGATATGAACATATCTATGTTATATTTTCACATCATTAAAAATAATTATGTAAATTCCTTAAGAGTTTTTTTTCTTTTTTAACTCAAAGTGCTTTCATCTAAAGCACACTTTCCTCCCTTCATATTGTATAGGTTAAGGCAATTGATAACAAATGGATAAGGTTATATCATGGATCTCTGGAGATAATATTGTTTTTCTCATAGGTAGAATTGAAATGAGGATATATAATTTCTGGGAGCAGATCATTAAGCATAACCTCTCAAATTTGAAAAATATCACAAAAAATAAGTCACATGCATTAATTCCTAAACATGTTAAGAGAAAAATAAGACTTCAGAAAGTAATGCAAGGAAAGATAGGGAAGAAAACCTTTTTCAAAAGGAATAAGTAAATTAAAGAAGTTTTCTCCATAGCTATTAAATCTACCTAAACATAGATAAAGAAAGAAAGAAGCCAAAAGCAGAGATTTAAAGGAAAGGGCAATTAGCCCAAAGCCACCAGAAAAAAACCACTTTTTGTTTGTTTTCAGAGGAATCAAATCAGGTTCTGTGATAGCTATTCCATTTTCTCCTTCTCAGTGAAAATAAACATCACACAAATCCTCATGTGAAGTGAATGCTAAGGGAATAAATTCTCAAGCAAATTTACATGTGCCCACAAATCAAAGCATTTAAATGAGCACTTAATTTACTTTAAATTATGCCAACTTTTGCTTATTAATACACTTTATAAAACTTTGTGGTTAAAGAAGTATTTAAACAGTTTTTTTTATTAGTTTCAGGTGTACAAAACAATGTAATAGTTAGACATTTACACCCCTCACAAAGTGATAACCCCCCTCCCCCAATCTACTACCTCTCTGACATCGTATTTAGCTGTTACAATTTCATT
>NW_017732297.1:534625-539961 GCF_001890085.2 Hipposideros armiger | reverse complement strand
ACACATCCAGCCCTCTGGCTGCGCAGAACTCAAGAGTGTCTCTGGGCAGGCAGGAGCAGAAACACCATTGACTTTGTAAAAAAACTACCAAATCACACCTCAAAACCCCACTTGTCTAAAATAGACCTGCATTACCAGGGTCACTCTAGGTACCAGGCGGCCAGCTCTGCCCCCACAAGACGCTGAGGAGTTTGGGTACAGCAGAGGAAAACCTGGGGAGAGCTTGGCAGGCTTCAGCTAAGATTGGCACTGGTGGTTTCTTGTTTTTTCTCCTCTTTTCTTGTTTTTTTGTTTGTTTGTTTGTTTTTGGTTTTGTTTTTTTTGGTGTGTTATATTGTTGTTGTTAATTGGGTTCTTTTGGATGTTCTGGGGGGGTTTTCATTGGTTGCTTGTGTTGGTTGTTTTTGTTTTTTTCTATTTCATAATTATTTTTAGTTTTTTATATAGGCATATATTAAGGTGCATATATATGTGGATATGTCCATATATATGGGGGTGTAGATGTGTGTTTGTGTGTATATATATATATATATATATATATATATATATATATATAATTTTTTTCTTCTTTTTTCTCTTTTTGTTTTCTTCTTTCTTTTCTACCCTCTCTCTCTCTCTCCCATCTTTTCTGCTTTCTTGTCACTGCTCTACTTTTCCACCTTCTTTCCATTTTTTCTGCAAGTTTTTTTTTATTGTTTTTTTTTTGGTGCTGCTATTTTGTTTCTTGTGTTTATTCTATTTTTTAGTTTATTATATTTTATTTTATTTGTTTTGCTACTTTTTTCCTTGTTTTTTTTTTCATTGTCATTGTTTTGTTTCTGTTGGTTTGTTTTTTCCTTTTATATGCTTGATATTTCTGTACCTGTTGAGTGTAGGGTGATGGTTGTTTTTTACATCAGAGAGTATCTGGTTACCTTTGGTGGNATTGATGGGCATTTGGGTTTATATCATATTTTGGCTATTATAAATAGTACTGCTATGAACAAAGTGGTGCATATAACTTGAAAATTAGTATTTTGGATTTCTTTGGATAAATACCCACAAGTGGAATTGCTTGGTCATAAAGTAGTTCTATTTTTAATTTTTTGAGAAACCTCCAAACCATTTTCCATAGTGGATATATCAATTTGCAATCTCTCCAATAGTCTATGAGCATTCCCTTCTCTCCACATCCATGCCACCACTTGTTATTTGATTTATTGATCATAAGAGTTGCTGACAATGGAGTTAAATATTAAAGGTTGGACCACAGAACAGTCAGCATAATATGCTCACACAGACACTGCTGTAGTCTCCTGAGGTGTGGCCCTGGAGCAGCATTCAGGGGAGAACTCTTCCCAGTAGGCAGAACACCCAGCAGTATGTCTTGTCAACTTTGCTTAAAGCAGAGATGGTCTGAAGTAAGCACCTACATTACTTTATGAGGATGTTTGGAAGGTTAAGGACTTAGAAGGAACATTAATGAGAAGAAGGTTTGTAGAAGATGTATGTAGATGGACCACTCACATTGGAACTACGCTTAGAATTTGATAATATTTGTATACCATAAAAATATTTATGCCCAAGTTCTCAAAAATAAATAAGGTAAAGAAAATTGCCTACTCAGTGCTTTCTCAGCAGAGTAAAAAAAAAAAGTGACCATCTTAAATTAAAGATAGAGCCTATTCATGGGCATAATAATAAAAATTTCACCTCAAGAAGGCTAAACCCCATCTACATGCTTACCTTTCTAGCAGAAACGACCAATACTGAGCCCCAATATGGGATGTTACCTTGAAGGGACCTGCACTGTAAATCTACCTGAGGAAGTTTGATTACATTGGACCCATTCCCTTGAGCTGGCCATTGACTCTCACGTGTAGATAGACATATTCTGGATTTGAGTTTTTTTTCTCTTCATCATACCTCTGCCAGAATCACCCTCTGAAGAATTTCTGTCTTCTATCATATCATGTTATATCATAAACTTGCTTTCTAAAATGATCACATTTTACCAAGTAAAAGGAGGACAATGACAAGTGGTCAGAGAATTCACTGATCTTACAAGGTTCTCCATCAGTCAGAAGCTGATGGACAGAAAGGAAATTGGTATGGCTATTTGAAGGCTTGTTATAGTAATAGTTAAGAGGCAGCACCTGTCAGTGTTGAGGTGTGCTCTAGCGGTGTGTGGTATATGCTCCAACCAATGAACAATACAAAATATCAGCCCCACCTCCATCACTAGAGTACAGAAGTTTGAGAACAAAAGGCTAGAAATGGAGATGATACCTCTCACTCATATACTATATAATGATCTATCGGGGGGGGGGGGGGAGGATGCTCCTACCAGGCTCTGCCTGCCTCTGAGTGAACAGGTGTAACAGGGATTATAGGTGAAGGCTGGAGTTAAGGTCTTTCCCATCAAGGGGAAATGACATGGTGATACAAAGTCAGGGCAGGAAAGAGTGTGACAGAATCTAGGGCACTCCTGAAGCCTGTGTTTACACCACCATCAGTGGTCAATATTAGAGGAAGAATATAGATAGGACTCCAAGGATGCTGATTCCTTAGGAATGAAGGTTTGAATCACCTAACCGCCATCCCAAGTCTAAAGCTGCGAGAACTGAAATGTTGGATGAGGGCAGAGAATTTTGAAAGGCTGGTGAAGAAAGATCTATAAATACTGATCACGGTCTTGTATTCAGTTGCAGAAATCCTGACCTCACCAGCCATGTATAATTGCTTTCTGTCAAATGTTTTTATATTTGAACCTATTTCCTTTTTTTTTTNAATTATAGTTGACATTCAGTATTATTCAGCTTCATGTGTACAGTCCAGTGCTCAGGCATCTGCACTGTCCATGAAGTGATCTCCCTAATAAGACAAATGTCCATTGGATACCCTACAAAATCTTTACAAGATTATTGATTATAATCCCAAAACTGTCTTTCATATGTTCATTTTAATCTTGTGGTTACCAGTTTGTGGTTTCTAATCCCCTCACCTTCTCCCTCATTCCCACTTTCCTCCCATCTAGCAACCCTCAGTTTTTTCCCTATATCCCCAATTTTCAGATTTAAAACTCAATCATTTAGAGAAAGGATAAGTATATCAGGTATATTATTGATAGTTCTTTAAAACATGTGAATACTGAAAAATTATTGACTTGATTTTATTTTAACCTTTACTGCTTAGTTGTGAATCATAAGCACTTATTTAAAAATATGTCATGTTTAATATAAATGAATACCATGAATCAATATACATTTTAAATTACATACATCATAAAATATCAGTTTACATGTGTTTATGTACATTCTATAGTATACAGAAAACATTTTAAAATTCCCCACCATATACTTTATATTTAAACTGAGACCAAAAAAGTTTATACTATCATGTTAAATTAAAATACACATGTGTCTATAAATACACATAAACATTTTTTTAAGATTAGGAAAATGAATGCCAATATAGTAAAGTGACTATTTCAGTTTGATTAATTATGGTTGATTTTTAAATACATTTTTACTAATCTGATTGTTTAAATGCTGCTTAGGGGCATTATAATATTTTATATTACATTGTATATTTTAATGCTCTAGTTGTTTCTTTTACTGTATATTTTGAGTTATTTTCTTAGTCATTGCCCTGGTGATTGCAATTTACATCTTCATTCAAGGCAACTTAAATCAAATTAATATTAAGTTAATTGATTGAAAAATTTTTTCAGTTACCACAGTTTATTTTATTTTGTGTGATGAATGTTTTATTTTTCAATTACACCTGACAAACAATATTATGCTACTTTCATGTATACAGCATAATGATTAGACATTTATAAAATTTACAAAGTGATCACTCCAGTAAATCAAGCATCCATCTGACACCATACATAATTATTATAATATTTCTGACTATATTCTTTATGTGATACTTACATCCTCATGAGTATTTTGGAACTTCCAATTTATACTTCTTAATTCCTTCCATTTTCACCCGCCTCCCTAACTGGCAGCCATCCAAATGTTTTCTGTACCTATGTGTTTATTTCTGTTTTGTTTGTTTGTTTTGTTCTTCAGATTCCACATATAAGTGATATCATATGGCATTTGTCTTTCTCCGCCTGTTGTGCTGCACTCAGCACAATACCTTGTAGGATCAACCATGTTGTTACAGAAGGCAAGATTCCATTCTTTTTTATGGCTGAGTAGTATTCCATTGTATATGTGCACCACCTCTTCTTTATCTATTCATCCATTCATTGACACCCAGGTTGAATCCATATCTTGCTTATTGTAAGTAATGCTATGAACATATGGATGCACATATCTCTTTGAAGCAGTGTTTTGTGTTTCTTTGGATAAATACCCAGAATTGGAATTTACTGTGTCCTTCTTTATATCTTGTTATAGCCTTTGTTCTAAAGTCTATTTTGTTTTTTGTTTTAGTTTGGTATAAATATTGCTACTCTAGCTTTTTTTTTTTTTCATGAAATCTTTTTCCCATCCCTTTACTTTCAGCCTGTGTGTGTCTTTCAATCTGAAGAGTCTTTTGTAGGCATCTATGTAAGGGTCTTGTTTTCTTATCCATTCAGCCACTTTATCTTTTAATTAGAGCATTTAATTCATTTACATTTAAAGAAGTTATTGATAAATATGAGGTTATTGCCATTTTATTATTTATATATTTTTTATTTTTCCCCCTTTTCTACTTAAAGAAGTCCCTTTAACACATCTTATAATACTATTTTGGTCATGATGAAGTCCTTTAGCTTTCTCTTGTCTGGGAAGATCTTTATCTGTCTTTTGATTCTAAATGATAGTTTTGCTGGGTAATCTTGATTGTAGGTCTTTGCTTTTCATCACTTTGAATATTTCATGCCATCCTTTCTGTTCTGCAAAGTTTCTGTTCAGAAGTCAGCTGATAGTCTAATGGGGGCTTTGTTGTAGGTAACTCACTGTTTTGTTTTTCTCTTGCTGTTTTTAAGGTTCTGTTTGTCTTTAATCTTTGGTGTTTTAATTATGATGTGTCTTGATGTGGGCCTCTTTGGGTTCATCATGTTTGGGACTTTCTGCATTTCCTGGGCTTGTATATCTATTTCCTTCTCCAGGTTGCTGAAGTTTTTCATCATTATTTCTTCAAGTAGGTTTTCGATTCCTTGCATTCTCTCTCTATTCCTTCTGGTACCCCAATGATGTAAATGTTGATATGTTTGATGTTGTGTCAGAGGCTGGTTAAACTATACTCACTTTTTGGATTCTTTTTTTTTTTAAGATTTTATTGGGGAATTGGGGGAGGGGAACAGCATTGGGGAATCGGGGAAGGGGTACAGACAAGTTGCTGTCATTTTGTTC
>NW_017732297.1:526880-528645 GCF_001890085.2 Hipposideros armiger | reverse complement strand
TTTTTTTTCATTGTCATTGTTTTGTTTCTGTTGGTTTGTTTTTTCCTTTTATATGCTTGATATTTCTGTACCTGTTGAGTGTAGGGTGATGGTTGTTTTTTACATCAGAGAGTATCTGGTTACCTTTGGTGGCTGTTGTGGTTGTGATTGTTGATCTGTTTTGCTCTAAAACCCGCTCTGCAGCAGGGCCCAGCCAAAGAAGCACAAGAATCATCACATCCAGAAACCAACTTTAGATAAAACCAGAGCATTACGGGGTCTGACCTAAAGAGTCACACCCAAAGGTAAATTGCTACAGGCACAAGAGTCTATAGGGGCCAAACCTCATCAGAGGGGTCAACCCTCACACAAAAGTTTATAAACTGTGGACACAGATAATCCTCACCACTAGTCAGCTTGGGAGTCAATCCCATCTACTGACAAGACAAAAGCAATTAACCCAACAGGAGATGGCACACAACACAAGGAACACCTCTGGCACACACACACACACACACACACACACACACACACACACACAGGAGAAAAGGGAGTCTAAGGAATTCAAATATAAAGGACACATACCACATAAGTCCACACAGAAAACACTGAGAGACCTAGGGGATCTACCAATTACATTGAAGCAAACACAAAGAGGAAGCCAGAATGGAGAAACAAAGAAACACAGCCCAAATAAAGGAACAGAAGAAACCTTCTGAATCAGTGAAACTAGAGGAAATAGAGGTAAGCAGCCTATTGGAGACAGAGTTCAGAACACTGATGATTAGAATGTTCAGGGAAATTAATGAGAATATAAAGGATAGAGAAATTATGAAAAACAACCAGCTATAATTAAAGAGTACAATTACTGAATGAAATAACAAACTCATTTGAATTACTAGCAGATTGGATGAAGCAGAGGATCGAATCAGTGACATAGAAGACAAGAGAGCAGAGATCTTCCAAGCGGAACAACAAAAAGAAAAAAGAACAAAAATCATTGAAAATAGTCTAAGAGAGCTGGGCAACAGTGTCAAACACAACAACATGGACATCATAAGAATACCAGAAGGAGAAGAGAGGGAGCAAGGGATTGAGAACATATTTGAGGTAATAATGTCTGAAAATTTCCCTAACCTGGCAAAGGAAATTGACATACAAGCCCAGGAAATCCAGAGAGTTTCAACTAAGATGATCCCAAACAGGCCCACACCAAGACACATTAAAGTGAAAATGGCAAGGGTTAAAGACAAAGACAGAATCCTAAAAGCAGCAGGGGACAGGCAGCAAGTTACTTACAAGGGCACTGCCATAACATTATCAACCGACTTTTCTACCGAAACTCTGCAGGTCAGAAGGGAGTGACAGCAGGTCTTAAAAGTGATGAAAAACAAAGGCCTACAACCTAGATTGCTTTATCTAGCAAGGTTATCATTTAAAATTGAAGGAGAGATAAAGAGCTTCCCAGAAAAAGAATAAGCTAAAGGAATTCATTACCACCAAGTCAGCATTGCAGGAAATGTTAAAAGGGTTTCTTTAAGCAGAGGAAAGAGAAAAACAACCTAACTAACAAAGACCAGGAACACAAATAGCAAAATTGCAATAACTAGGCATCCATCAATAATCACATTAAATGTAAATGGATTGAATGCTCCAATCAAAAGACAATGGGGTGGCTGAGTGGATAAGAAAGCAAGACCCTTGCATATGCTGTATACAAAAGACTCACCTCAGATCAAAAGACACATACAGGCTGAAAGTAAAGGGATGGAGTAAAATATTTCAT
>NW_017732297.1:524401-525685 GCF_001890085.2 Hipposideros armiger | reverse complement strand
AGGAAAACTACAGGCCGATATCTCTGATGAACATAGATGCAAAAATCCTCAACAAAATCTTAGCAAACAGAATTCAGCAATATATTAAGAATATCTTACATCATGACCAAGTGGGTTTCATCCCTAGTACGCAAGGGTGGTTCAACATCCGCAAATCCATTAATGTGATACACCACATCAACAAAATGAAAAAATAAAAATCATATGGTAATGCCAATAGATGCTGAAAAAGCATTTGACAAAATACAGCAGCCATTTATAATAAAAACTCTTAGCAAAGTGGGAATAAATGGATCATATCTCAACAAGATAAAGGCCACATATGATAACCCACAGCTAACATCATACTCAATGGGGAAAACCTAAAAACATTCCCCTTAAGATCAGGAACAAGACAAGGCTGCCCACTTTCTTCACTTTTATTCAACATAGTTCTGGAAGTTCTAGACACAGCAGTCAGACAAAAAAAAAAAGAAATAAAAGGCATTCAAATCAGTAAGGAGAAAGTAAAATTGCCATTATATGCAGATGACATGGTACTATATATAGAGAACCCCAAAGACTCCATCAAAAACTATTGGAACTGATGGACAAATTCAGTAAGGTAGCAGGACACAAAATCAATATTCAGAAATCAGTTGCATTTGTATATACCAATAATAAGTTATTGGAAGGAGAAATTAAGAAAACAGTTCTGTTTACAATCACTTCAAGAACTATACAATACTTAGGAATAAATTTAACTAAAGTATAAAAAACCTGTACTCAGAAAATTGTAAGACACTGAAGAAAGAAATAAAAGAAGATACAAGCAAATGGAAACACCTACCATGCTCATGGATAGGAAGAATTAATATAGTTAAAATGTCCATCCTGCGTAAAGCAATATATAGATTCAGTGAAATGCCTATCAAGCTACCTAGGGCATTTTTTCACTGAAATAGAAAATAGAATCCTAAAATTTATATGGAACCAAAAAAGACCCTGAATAGCCACAGCAATCCTGAGAAATAAGAACAAAGTCAGGGGTATCATGCTAGCAGACATTAAAATGTACTACAAGGCTACAGTAATCAAAACAATATGGTACTGGCAGAAAAACAGGCACATAGATCAATAAAACAGAATAGAAAGTCCAGAAATAAATCCATGCATGTACGGGCAGTTAGTCTATGACAATGGAAGCAAGAATTTACATTGGGGTAAAGATCGTCTATTTAATAAATGGTGCTGGGAAAACTGTACTGACACAAGCAAAAAAATGAAACTGGACCACCTCCTTAC
>NW_017732297.1:507814-524167 GCF_001890085.2 Hipposideros armiger | reverse complement strand
AACAGGCATATGAAAAAATGTTCAACCTCACTAATCATTAGAGAGATGCAAATAAACACCACAATGAGATACCACTTCACTCCAGTCAGAATAGCTATCATCAATAAATCAACAAACAACAAATCCTGGCAAGGTTATGGGGAAAAGGGAGCCCTGGTTCACTGTTGGAGGGATTGCAGATTGGTGCAGCCACTATGGAAATCAGTATGGAGGTATCGCAAAAAACTGGAAATGGAACTACCTTATGACCCAGCAATTCCACCCTTAGGTATTTATCCAGAAAAATCCAAGACACTAATTCAAAAAAAATATATGCACCCTATGTTCATTGTGGCATTATTCACAACAGCCAAGACATAGAAACAACCAAAATGTCCATCGGTAGATGACTGGATTAAGAAACTATGGTACATTTACATAATGGAGTATTACTCGGCTATAAAGAAGAAGGAAATCGTACCATTTGCAACGATATGGATGGGCCTAGAGAACATTATGCTAAGTGAAATAAGTCAGTGAGAGAAAGACAAATACCATGTGATCTCACTTATATGTAGAATCTAAAAAACTGAATAAATGAGAAATGTAAACAGAAATAGTCTCAGGGACACAGAGGAAAAACTGAAAGTTGCTAGTTGGAAGGGGGTGGGGATGAAGGAGAAGGGGAAGGGACAAGACAATACAAATTGAAAACTACAATATGGCCTCAGGGATAGAAAAGACAGTCTGGGTAAGGTAATCAATACTGTTGTAAATATTTTCTAGGGGGCCAGATGGACTCATGTCTTGTTAGGGAGACCACTTCATGGACCGTGTAGAGGCCTGACCACTGCACTGTATATCTGAAGCTGATGTTGAATAATATGGTATGTCAACTATAATTATATATACATATAGTCATGGGATATGGAGTAGAGTGTGGGAATGGAGTGAATGAAATTGTAATAGATAAGCATGATATCGGGGATGGGAGGGCAGTGGATGGGGGAGGAGGGTTGTTACTTTGTGAGGGGTGAAAAGGATAACTATTGCATTGTTCGGTACACCTGAAACTAATGATAAAAGAAAAAGAATATTATAGCCAACAGAATTTTTTTCAACCGTTCCATGTGTAGACAAGTTAATATTATCAGTAGAATATTGATTTATATAAATGGAAACATTTCAAATTGAACCTCCTGTCAAATATGCATCATGCATCATTTAGCTTCAATCCTTTCTCTTCCATCTCTTCTTGATAGTCACTTTTTGTATGTTTACTGAGTAATAAAACTTCTACCAAGGTGTTTGTAAAGAAAGTTATATAGGGTACTGGTCTTCTTTTAAATAATAGGTCAAGAGATAAATTAGCAGAAAATGTGAATTTTGAAGTTTATATGTCACTGCTGTTTATTTCCACCATGAGTCCTGAGATATAGAATTGGACGTATTAATATGCATTTAGGAGAGCCCACATAAAGCAATATTTATAAATCAAATAAATTTTGAAATTTTAATAATAACTGTGGCTCATTAAAAACTATATAGACAGTTGGGCCCTTCTGAACACTAAATGGGAATTCATAGAGGTGGGCCTCAGGCATCCATTTAAGCTTTACAAAATTCACAGGATCTTGTTCCAATGAATCCTAATCAAAGATTTCTAAATAAATTATGTATAAAATTGACACAAACTCACTTGGGTTAGGAAAAGACTATTTTTTCATACAGCCTAAAATATAATTTGAATATAGGTATGAAGTTTATTTATCTTCTCATATGTATTTATATAATAAGGGATGCATACAGAAACTCTGTATAAGGCCATTAATTGTAAGTGTAGATTTTCATACAGACTCAGTCTTCAAGATTTTTGGAAAATTCCGCTGCATATCAGGTACATTTTGGAGATCATCATAAACTGACCTATCGTTGTATCTGACATTCTCACATTACTCACTCCCTTAGTCATGGTTGAGAAAAGACGGATTTTAAACTGTGAAACCTATTTCAAAATTCTGTTTCAGTTTATACAATTATGTACCTATAATTTATCCAGCATGTTAAGGAAAAGAGGAGGAATAAAATCTAGAGCAAACATGTTATTTGGAAGAGCAAAATGAAGTAGGATATTAAATGAGGAAACCCTGATTTAAATGAAAAAAATGGATTCCTATTGCTAGAGAACTCAACTAATAATGTGGTTGATCAAGCATTATTAAGTATAAGGGGATTATTCTCAGATTGAAGTGGGTGAGTTGATATAATGACTAGTTCCTATAGGGACTTTAATAGTAATTGAATAGAAAAACTCACGTGTTTACATTCACTTCTGATGCATACATTTTCGAATGACACATACACATTAAGAAATTATCATTTGGCACCTACAAGCAGAGATATCAACCTCATCTATTGGAGACAGGCAAGTTATACAGCTTTTTGGCAGCTTCACCTTATCAAGCAGTACCATTTATTTCTTTTCTTTTATGAGAAATTGATGCTTCTACTAGAATTTATATTACCTTGAGAGAGTTTGTGATAAATACTAGTGCATTTCTGTGTTTGAAGAACATGTGAAAGTGCTCTTATGTTCTGAGACACTAATGCCCTTAGTGCCAGTTCGTGGCAATTTGGGAGGTTTTTAAAAAGAATAACCTTTAGTTGATTCTATGACTTGATTCCAATTTTAATTTTGGTTGCTCACAAAAATATTCACTTTAGATTCTAATGACCAAAATAAGAAGCATTGTCTTCCACTTATCTAAAAAGGTAATATTATAAATATATACTGCTAACAACAATCTAAAATTTTCTGGTCAGCAATTAAGAATTTTCAGGTATGTTTTTTATCTGCCATTGCTGCAAAATCTTTCAAATATTTACATTTTCTGTACTTTTGGGTGCATCCTGATAAGATCAGAAGATGAATCCTTTCAGTTGTAGTAGAAACTAGAAAAATTAATTTAGTAAACTGATATTTATTGAGCACATGTTGTATGTTGAAGGCGTGACTTAACTGTGGACTCCTATTGGCTGGTCTCAAAGGCATAGGAGGGATGTCCAATAAGCTAGGAAGGTACTTGGATGCAAGATGGCATGAAATAATCTTGGACAAAGCTACTTCCTCATTATTTCTCAAATAAATTTTAACATTTTAAAAATCAAATATGATATGAATGTGACTAAAGAAAGCATATATTTGTTGGAGTAAAGCAACAGAGGGGAGTTTTTTTTAGACTGAAGCCAGATACCATTATTGTAATACAGTGCTTATATAACTCCATGTTATTTATTTCTCTTGGAAATCCTGTCTCTGTGTTAGCAACTTAGCTTCTAAGCATTAAATTTATGTTAACAAATAATTATATCATTTTATAGAGATGATTTTATCACCTAAAATCTGTAGACTAACACTAAAATAACCAGATAATACTATTTAATAAACATATTTTAATGGCCATAGAAATTCTGACTGATAGCTATTAGAGGTTTTCTGAAAGCCATTTTTTTCCCTAAACATCTGTTATCTTACTGTTAAGAATTCCATAAATAAAGCTACTTTTTAAAAATCAAGAAAAAAGGTATAGTGCTCTCTCTCTCGCTCTCTCTCTCTCTCTCTCTCTCTCTCTCTCTCTCTCTCTCTCTGTATATACATATAATGGTAACTCAAAATCAACTTTTGTCCTTAAAGGAACCAAAACTTGTCACCAATATTTTTATATTTATTTTATTGTGATAAAAAAATGACAATGATTATAATGGAAAAATAGAAGAAAAATAATACTTGCAGTTTCATTACTTTAACACAACTCAGGATTCTATGCTGATCTCTGTCCATAGCTATAATTCATATGCTGAGAACATGGATATTTAATGGAAAAACTCTCCATATCTATTATAATTTTTCATAGAAAGAAATATGGAAATGTTCACATTGAGCCAGTTTCTTATAGGGTGAATTTTATGTCAATATTGTTTAAATATTTCTTTTCCATTCTTGGTGAAAAGATGCAATGGCACCATTAGAAAATTATAAATCCTGTTTCCAAGTGCCTGGCCAGTGTCCCATTCTGTGTTTAAAATCCAGTTTGGATTCTGTATTGACACTGGCAGGCAGCTTTAATGAAAATCATCTCCCAGGCAGCTGCAACTTCCACTTCAGTTTTAGTCACAGCAGCTCTCCTGATTAGCCCCTGCAGGAGCTGCCACAAGACTGAGCCTAAACCTGCTCTCCAGAGTCACAGACATGCATAACACAAGGCCAATAGCTATCAAAATTCATAAATGCAACATGATAACCTTCCTGTTTGGCTTAATCATTTTGTATGCTCAGAATAGCCATAGATGTTCACATAATATGCACTGTCTAAGAACTTTAAGCAGAAGGCTAGTAATTTGCCATAATGTAATTTTTGCTCACTAATGATACATGATGCGTAAGAGCATGGAGAGTTAAAATAACAGCAGAAACCATAACCACCTAAGGTTTTTATTCTAATTTTTTGTATTTAATCACATGCACTTACATTCACGGTTTCCTGTAGGTTTTCTGTATAACACAACAGGTGCAGGAGCTGTATAGTTCTTGCCAATTCTTTTATAGAAAGGACACAGCATGGAGGTGAGGTTTCATTTAGAATAAATTTTACCATCAAAGCATCTAAATGAATAGTCCTTAGGCTGGCAGAATTCTTTATGAACGTGGAAGGTTTTATTATGATACAGTTGTAAGTTTGTGCTTTGTTTGTTCCTTTTGATTTAACTTGCTATAAAGTCAAGATTCTGGCTAGCTATTCTGGAACTAAAGACACATTTTTCATTCATGGGTGTGTGAGAGCAAAATATGTGTATCTGTGTACATGCTTGTGTTTGCCAGCCCACAAAATAGACTGACTGGGTCCTCAAGGGACCTAATAAAATGGTGGGCAAAGGCATACAAAAAAAAGGGGCAATCATGCAAAGGACAACGCGGGTGGAACATTTTTAAGAGACCAAAGGAAAACAACATTGTGGCTTGGAATAGGTAAAGAAGGTATGTGGAAATGGTAAGCTCTGTATATTAAACAGGAAATCAAAGTTGGAAGGCAAAAACAAACACAAGACACCCAGGAAACTGTGGTAGGACTTTATATGGCATCTCCACATGCCAGTGAATAGTTCTATGTAAGTCTCATATACTATTTGAAGGTCTTAAAGTAGTTCTAGATCAACTGACCCCCCACACCCCCACCCCCTGCCAACACACACACACATTTTGGTGACAGGGAAAAGACACTTGAGCTAGGGTACACAGCACAGAGGATGGCAGACCAAATTCTAGAACCTGGGTCTTCCCAGGGTTTGGAATGATTAGAAAAAGTAAAATAAGAATAGAAGCTAATGTTTGTTTATGATATTACTGGGCGAGGTACTGTTTTAAGACAAAGCAACAAAGAAAATGAATTTTAACGTGATTTGTGTTCATGAAAAATGAAAGAAAGCTGAATACTAAGCAAGGAGGAGAATGGGTTAAGCCACTCTTAGACTAGACATGTGAGTGATGAAGGGGACTGAGGGAAGACAGAAAAAAGAGTTTCAGAAGAATGGAAAAAGAAAGAGAGAGGGAGAAGGTGGGTGTGGTTTATGAATTCCCCCAGCAAAACTGCGGCTGAAATCCACAGCATCGGTCCCCACTGCTGTGAGGGTAGCTCTGAGTGTGAGTAGGAGGAGTGGAGCCTACGTGCAGCCCCACAAGCTAGACAGAGATCACAGTCAGAGGTGAGGTCATTGTATCATATAACATAACCATGTTGTGTACGATTTCAATGTAGAGCTCAATTAAGATGTCATGTGGTTAGTAAGGAATGGGATTTGCATTAAGAGATAGAAGAATTTCAGGATCCAGATAGATCAGTAATGCAATGTTTAGAGTTATGAGAGATGGGGAAAAACACTATTTAGAGTCTAGGAGTTGGTGATACCTAATATACAGTTTCAGCAGTGATAAAGGAGGAAAGACAAGAAGGAAAAAATGAATGACGAGCAAATTAATTTAAGAAGTGTCAATCCCCCAGTATAATCCTTGCTAGTAAAACAAAGGAAAACAATATTCATCTTATAGGAAAAGCAGAGTGAAGATAAAAATGCCAATGGGAAAAGAGAGCTAGATGATAATACTTGTATAACAAATCTGAAAGTTAGATGAGTTGAACTACAAAGGGTAGGAAAATCCTACTGGAACAAATCACCCAGCTTGGCAGGCTCTTTTGGAAAGTGCTAATAAGTAAATTGTAAGAAATCTAAACAAACAAGAGGAATCTTAAGTAAAAGTCCCACAAGCAATTTATTGAACATCTAGTAGCACCAAGTCCTGTCCTAGACGCTGAAATACGAAGGCAAATCCGAATGCTTGTAGTTGCACAGGATTAAAGAGGGCTGGGCATAGCGTGATGTGTTATAGGCACAGGACATGGGGGAGCACAGCAGGGGGGACATCTAATCCAGCCTGCCGTGGGGGATGGAGGCCATGGCTGATTTTTGGATGTAAGGAGGTAGGATCTTCACAGAGCATTTCTCCTAAGAAGTTCAGGGATATGGGTAGTTGGCTTATCATACCTATATCATACATGAAATCTATGTTATGTTAATTACATTATATATGAAATCTATGTCTCCTTAAAATAATTTCCAGTGTTCCAAGGTTACCGAGAAGATTATCTATGTGAGGAGCAGTGGAACTTCTACCCTTACTTTTATCCTAAAAAGTAAACCTTTATCTTGGAGCTCACTCACTGATTATTAATTTTCTCTGTCATATCAGCCTTAGAGCTAATGGTACTCCTTTCAATACCTAAATATGAATTTACACAACCCTTCCACTTTATGCCCATAGTATACCAGAAACCACACTAAAATATCAAAAAAGAATTTACTAGTTAATAATTTACTAGTTAAATAAGAAGTTAATAATTAAAGGAAAATAAACTGAGAGTAGCAGTCAACTAAAATAGTTGGTTTTAAAAGTATAGCATTTCATCTTCAGCCTTGGTTCTTGCCTTCATATGAGAATAACTATCTTTTAAACACTTCTAGACAGGATAAGTTTTTTCTTTTTTAAGTTTTTAATTATACTTGACATACAATATTATATTAGTTTCGCGTGTACAACATAATGGTTAGAACTTTATATGACTTATAAAGGGGTCACCCAATAAATCTAGTACTTATCTGACACTATACATAGTTATTACAATATTATTGTTTATATTCCTTATGCTGTACTCTATATTCCCATGACTATTTTGTAAATAAAAATTTGTATTTCTTAATCTCTTCTCCTTTTCCAGCTACCCCTTCCACCATTGGCAACTATCAAAATGTTCTCTGTATCTATGAGCTTGTTTCTGTTTTGTTTGTTTATTTTGTTTTTTAGATTCCACATTAAAGAGAAATCATATGTTATTTGCCTTTCTCTATCTGACTTGCTCCACTCAGCACCATATCCTCTAAGTCCATCCATGTTGGTGCAAATGGCAAGATTTTATTCTTTTTTATGGGTGAGTAATATTTCATTGCATATATGTACCACCTCTTCTTTATCCATTCATCCATTGATGGACACCCAGGTTGCATCCATATCTTGGCTATTGTAAATAATGCTGCAATCAACATATAGATGCACATATCCTTTGGAAGCAGTGTTTTGGGTTTCTTTGAAAAAATACCCAGACGTGGGATTATTGAGTCCTTTTTGTCTCTTGTTATAACCTTTTTCTAAAGTCTATTTTGTCTAGTTTAAGTATTGCTACTCTAGCTTTTTTTTTTCATTTCCATTTTTATGAAATATATTTTTCCATTCCTGTACTTTCAGTCTGTGTGTGTCTTTCAATCTGAAGTGAGTCTCTTGTAGACAGCATGTGTAAGGGTCTTGCTTTCTTATGCATTCAACCACCCTATGTCTTTTGATTGGAGCATTTAATCCACTTATAGTTAAAGTAATTGTTGATAGATATACAGTTATTAACATTTATTATTTATATTTTTGATCTTTTTGTTTTCTTCTTCTTCTTAAACAAGTCCCTTCAACATTCCTTGTAATACTGGTTTGGTGGTGATGAACTCTGTTAGCTTTCCTTTGTCTGGGAAGTTCTTTATCTGTCCTTCAATTCTAAATGATAGCTTTGCTGGATAGAGTAATCTTTGTTGTAGGTCCTTACATTTCATCACTTTGAATGTTTCCTGCCAGTCCTTCCTGGTCTGCAAAGTTTCTGTTGAGAATCAGCTGACAACATTATGGGAGCCCCGTTGTAGGTAACACTGTTTTCTCTTGCTGTCTTTAAGATTCTCTCTTTGTCTTTGACCTTTGGCATTTAATTATGATGTGTCTTGGTGTGGGCCTGTTTGGGTTCATCTTTTTTTGGACTCTGCACTTCCTGGACATGTATATTTACATCCTTCACCAGGTCATTATTTTGGTCATTATTTCTTCAAATAGGTTTCCAATTTCTTGTATTCTCTCTCTTTCTTCTCCTTTTGGTACCCTTGTGATATGAAGATTGCTACGCTTGGTGTTGTCCCACCAGTCCCTTAAACTAACCTCATTTTTTTGGCTTCTTTTTTCTTTTTGTTGTCCTGATTGGGTGTTCTCTGCTACCTTCTCTTCCAATTCACTGATTTAATCTTCTACTTTATCTAATATACTCTTGATTCCCTCAAATGTATTTATTTCAGTTATTGTATTCTTCCTACCTCTTTGTTGAAGTTCTCACGAGATCACTGAGGATTTTTGTAACGAGTATTGAACTCTGCAACTGGTAGATTGGTTGTTTCCATTTTGTTTAGTTCTTTTTCTGGAGCTTTGTTCTGTTTTTTTCATTTGGAACATGTTTCTTTGTCTCCCCATTTTGGCTGCCTCCCTGTGTTTGTTTCTATGTATTAGATAGGGCTGTTATGTGTCCCAGTCTTAGTAGAGTGCCCTTATGTAGTAGGTGTCCTGCTGGCCCAGTGGCAGAGCCTTCCTGGTCACTTGAGCAGGGTGCTCAAGGTGTGTCCTTGTATGGGTTGTTTGTGCCCTCCTGTTGTAGTTGAACCATGGTTGCTGTTGGCCCAACAATGGGAAGGATTGACCCTCAGGCTTATTTGTTATAAGGACTGGTAGTGGAAGAGCTATTGTGCAATGGCTAACTCTATTGAGCAGTATTTGCTTTAGCAAGACTCTGGTGCCTGCCTAATCTGCCCTTTGTGTGTGGCATTTGTGGAGGTGGTTGGGTGGTACTCTGGTATTGTCTGAAGCTCGTCAGGGGTTGTGTTACTTCTGGGGCTTCTTGGGAAGGGCTCTTTACAAACCAAGGTCAGCTGCTGCCTGTGCCCTGCCTGGGACAGTTGATATGAGTTACGAAGTGATCTGAGGATGGCTGCCATTTGTGCTGAGCTTGGAGGTGCCTGGAAAGGCCAAGCTGTGAAGCTAGTTCTGCTGCCCCAATGCCTGGCTTGGTGTTGCTTAGCAAAAGGTATGGGGCACACTGAGGCCAGGTGCTGCTTGTTTGGGGTTTGTGAACTTTTGAAAGGCTTTTGGAAAGTCTGTAGCATGAGCCAAGGTCAGTTATATGGAAAAGCCACCGGAAGCAGCTTGGGTGGGCCTGCAAGTTGGGTGGGGAATGGCCTCCGGAGATCTCCATGATGGGGTGAATGTTGTTAGTATGGTTGATGGAAACTCAGATATGGCATCTGTGTAGTGTGGGTAGGGGAGACCTCAAAAAAGGAACAATGTCTTCTGCTAACTCTTCTGTCTGGGAGACAGCTGCCCCTCCAGCTCTTACCCTACAACCGGATAATTCAGTTCCTCCCTGTATGTCCCTGGCACCTTCTGAGCTGATGCTCTATTGCTGGAGCTCAGAGGGAGTGAGTCTGTCAGTGAGTAAGTCTATGTGTAGGCCCTTTAAGAAGAGCTCCTGAGGGCCAGCTGAGTGGCTCAATAGGTTAAGAGTGCGAGCTCTGAGCAACAGGGTCGACGGTTTGATTTCCACATAGGCCAGTCAGCTGTGTCCAAGTTGAGCTGCCGCTGAACTGCCAACAGGTGGCAGGATGGCCCAGCTGGTGAGAGCACATGCTTCTAACAACAAGGTTGCCAGTTCGACTCCCGCATGGGATGGTGGGCTACGCCCACCCGCAACTAAGATTGAACATGGCACCTTGAGCTGAGCAGCCGTGAGCTGACAATGGGTATCCGGATGACGATTGGACTTGGAGCTGAACTAGCTACGCCCTCCACAACTAAGATTGAAGGAAAACAACTTGGCTGTTCCCCTTCCGCAATTAAAAAAGAAAGAAGAAGAAGAGCTCCTGGGTCTCTAGCTGCTTTCCATCCCACTCAGCCACAATTTCTGCTAGTTTTCACAGTCAGAAGTTGTGGGGACTTTTCTTCCTGGCAATAAAATTCCAGCCTGGGAAGCCTGGTGTAGGCCTAGGACCCCTCACTTTTCAGGGGCACCTCCACAGCCAAAATATTCCTCCTGATTTTTAACCACCATACATGTGTGAGACCAGCTCACTCCATGTCTCCACCACTACTTATGAGTCTCTATGTGGCTTTTTCTGTAAATCCTTAGTTGTAGGACTTCTGTTCATCTAGATATTAGGTGGTTCTCAATGATGGGTGTTGTGTAGTTTAGTTGTAATTTTGATGTGGCCATAAGTGGAGGCAAGCACAGAATTTACTAATTTTGCCATCTTGACTGGAAGCCCACAATAACTTTTCCACTGCAAATTTAGGTCCAAAGAATAATGCCTGGAGATGTGACATTTTTTTCTATGGAAGTTACACCATACACGAAGATTAACACCAGGGTTAATATAAAAAGATATTAAGAGTCATTTTATTCCTTTCTCAAGTTCTATGCCATATATATATATATATATATATATATATATATATATATATATATAATCTCCAGAGAGTAGCAAGGGGATCACCTTTCTAAAATAACTTTAAGCAGATAGTGGGGATCAGTACTGAAATTTATCATGATGATTTCTAGGAAGATGGATTGAACAAGGTATCATCACCCCAGCAATGGAGATATTGAACTATTACAAAACAAATCAAAGCCAAGATTGGTTACTGCAACTGAAGGATGAGAGAAATCTTGGTCACAAAGAATGAGACAGGACTATAATCCAAAGTAAGTTTAAAATGATAGCAGGGAGGGAATTCTGGAATAAAGGGGTAAAGACTTCTGGAAAATCTGCTCTTCAGAAACACCAATGAGAACAATAGTAAAAGTTGTCAAAATCAACTTTTTCAGAACTCTGAAAAGTAATGAAAAGCTTTCCAAAATGCAAAAATCATTATTCAAAAAGAACAACTGAATGTCGGCAATCAGGCCCAAATAGTGCATGATACTAGAGCCAAATTGTTAGAACAATTTCATTTAGACCTCTAGACCAAAACTTTCCCATCCGATTCTTACCCTAGGTGAGTTAACATATGTAAATCATCAACACTGGTAAGTAATACGGCCCTTTTCCTTGAAAGCAGACTTTCCCTGAATACCTAGCATAAGACCAAGAACACAATTACCTTTTGCTTAACAAGCAAATGGATGAATGTGAATGTGAATGAATGAGTGAATGATGGCCTCCTCTACTCTTGTGTGAACATTATTTGGCTGGCTTATTATTTATGGAGAAAGTCATCAGGATGTTTTGAACACTTACCACCTTGGGACATTACTTAAAACCTCCAACCCTTAGTCTTTTCATGTTTTAATTGGAATTGATAATAATGGTACTGCCAGTTTTGCACAGTAGCAGTATCATAGCCAATAAGGTTTATGTGAAGCATCATTATTTTTCATTGATAATAACAGTACTGCCAATAACAGATAGATAGATGGGACTATAGTGAGGACCAAGTGAGATAATATATGTTGAATGATCAACAGTACCTGACACAAAATAGCTTTCCATAAATGTTTGTTAATTTATCAAGTAAATAAATACATGAACAAATGAGGGAGGGAGAGATGGGTTTGTGGGGGAGGGATAGCTTATGAGTACCAGTTCCTCTCTTTTGTTAATCTAATGGTGTGCTGGGTTCTTCACATTCCCATAGTAGGAGTAAGATGAGTAGGACGTATCAAGAGTGAAGGCATGACCTTAGGTGCTTTGGGGCTCAGAATACTGTGGGAACTGAGAGTCAGGTTGGAAAACAATACAAAGGATGAATAAGAAATGAGTTTGAATAAGGAAATGGATGAGATACTGTCAGCTTTCAAAGAGGGAATAATTTAAAACAGTGTAGTGGGAATTGAAACAGAAAAAAATGACACTAAAAATATCAGAAAGCAGAATTATCATCTGATTCAAGAAAAGCCAATTGAGCTCTTTTAAAATAAAGGTACTACAATTGTCCTGCACTTAATAAGCCTACAGTTGATGGGGTTAATAGCATAAACTAGGCTTGGGACACTTTAATTGTCACCACATTGTATTTCTGTCTATTTAATGTTTTCTGAGTCACAAATGCACACCATAAAAATATTAAGATATAGTTTGTATGTTTCAAATATTTCATAAAAACTCAGGAAAAATATGTATTCTTATCTAGAGGTGAATGCCTATATTAAAAGTTTAATTATAATATAACAATATATTATATTGTTTAGTATGGGGTTTACTATGTTCCAGGCACTGTTTGAAATCTTTTTCATATTTTCAATTATAGACTTTTCCCAACAACCTACTAAGATACTACTAACATTCCCATTTGACAGTTAGGGAAACGGAGGCACAGTGAGATTAAAAATAACTTGCCCTCTCTCAGGCTAGGGCTAAAATTTGAATTTAGACAAACACCAGTATTTTTTTCACAAAACTGACTATCTTGACTTAGAAAATTTACATTATACTTTAAGTCACTATATAATAGTATTTATGTTTTCATAGTGTTTTATGAAAATGAAGGATATGTGAAATTTTGATGGACATTGACAAAAAAATATACTTAAATGTGAGGCTGGGAAGTGAGGCTTATATGACAAACCATCTCCTACAGCTGACTATGCTTCTGCCCTCATGTTCAGGCTAAAACCAGGATGGCAAGCAATTGTATACACAGGTGTGTATACATCCGCTTTCATGAATAATGTAGTTTGGGGTCTTTTCTACCTCAACTCCAAGCATTTTGCTCTGGAAACACCTTATGAATGAAAAGATTTGATGTTATAGGAGAAGGGCTGTAAGAAAATCTAACTATTCCTGAATTGGTCAATATTGGCTGTGTGATATGAGACAGGTCACTAAGCTTGATTTACCTTTGTTTCTCTGTCTCAAAAATTAACACACCACAATACTGTATTATGTACTTCAAAGTTGCTAACAGACTAGATCTTAAATGTTCTAATCACAAGAAATAAATGATAATTATGTGATGTGATAGAAGTGTTAGCTATCATTATGCTGGTGATTATATTGCAATATATAAATGTATCAAATCAACAAGTTGTACACCTTGAATTTACACAATATGTCAATTGTATCTCAATAAAAATGACAAAACATGCATTGAAAGGAAAAAAATTCACACATCAAACTATGCCATAGCTTGGCTGTCTCCCATCAGTAACATATCATGGATGTGAGGAGTACCCCTTTCCGCCCCAACCAGAACCTTCTTTCAGTTTACCATATTTCCTCATGTATAAGATGCACCCTTTTTCAAAAAATGTGGGGTCTAAAAGCTGGGTGCATCTTATACAGTGGTTGTAGATTTTTTTACTTGCATTCCCCGCAGGTGATGAAGAGTTGTACAAATTTTATGATGAATAAAACTTGAGCTCAATAACTTTTCTTAATACATTTTTTTCAAATTTCAGTCCCCAAAATTAAGGTGCGTCTTATACATGGGAGCATCTTACACATAGGGAAATGCGGTAGTTGCCTCCACTTACCTCTTTGTGATTTGTGCTGTTACTTGCTCTTAACTGGGCTATGCTATGGCTTATCTGTCAGCTCATTGCTTTCTATAGAGCCATGTGGTAAGTGAAAATAATTCAGTTTCTGTTAGAAGACCTCAACACTCAGGCTTAAAATAGAGCCTTGTACAAAATTTCTGTAAATCTTATAACAAGAATTTCTAGGAATTTCTCTTCATGTTTGTTTCTTTTCAAGCTTGTTATAAATACTTGAACTTTAAGAAATCTCATCTCCTTTACACTATATGAAAGATATTAAAAATATGTTTGCTGTATTTCTTATTGTAAAATCTTTCCTCTAGAGTAAAATGGATGCTATGATGATGTTTTTTAAACACACACACACACACACACACACACACACACACACAATGGGAACATAGATTTCATATTTTACATTTAGCAAAACATATAAACATATAGTTGGGGGGAAAATGGACTCAATAAAAACATTAGATTAACATAATGTTCACATAGTTCTATTATTAAAACCATCTACAATTATATCAGTTCAACATACAGGTAGGTAGAGAAATTTTGATCGGAAAAAATTTTTCCAGCGGAAAAGAACTGTAATTTGAAGTTAGTAAAGTCAATTTTTTTGAGTGGCCATAACTGTATCTCTAATTTAAAATTTCTCTAGACTTAAAAGACATAACTAACTCACATTTTAAATTTTTAAATGCAAACTTTTACATTGAGGATGCAAATGTATGTGTTTTAATTCTTATTTTAAAATAGAAAAAAATAGTAGATAATTCTTTCATCTTGGCAGAAAATAAAGGGCATTTATCTCCTTTAGTAATGTGATAAAATTATGAACAAAATCCTGATCTTAGTCTGAAAATAAAACCAAAACAGTGAGGTATAACAGATTTGCTATTATATTGCATGTTGTTTTTTTCTGTTGGAAAACAATATATGAGGTCAGAAATATGTCACTATAACTATTGGTTATCCAACCATTTATTTTATTTTATACATTTTTAGCATACTCTTCTTACTATAGCAAAAACAATGATTCTTCAGGTTTATCAAGGCCAATTGGGAAATCCAAAGAAAGATTAGTAAAAGTAGAAAATTATCCTTAAAGAATTTTGTTCTTCCAGTCATTCTTTTATTTAATATATAATTATTATATATATATATAATATATATTTATATATAATTAATATATAATTTTTATCCTTCTCCCTTACTAGACATATATAATTGAGTCAGCACAGCTGATCTTAATGAGTTTTAAATTCCAATAAGGGAAAAGAGACTGACTAAAAAAATAATAAAAGTGCTATGATAAAAGACCACAAAGGAAGATGTGGTCTATTCAAACTGAAGGAAAAGTGCTTAGGAGCACATATAGTGGTGGTAATATTTAGCACATTTTGACTGATGAGTAGTTTGTATCTGCCAGACTAGGGTTGTGGTGTGGTGGAAAGAGAGAAAGTATTCTGTGGAAAGGGCACAATGTGGCTTAAAGACATGGGGACCTGAAACAGCATGGATAGTTAGGGAAAGGATCGAGAGTTGGAGATACCTATATGTCTTGGGCATCAGGGTAGTGTGGAAGTAATAGTAAAGTAAGAAGGACTGGAGATAGCTCAAATAATGGTCACTCATCCTTGCATACTAAACTGTTTGAAGATAATGAAAGGTTTTAAGCAGAAAAGTAACTGATCACATTTGCATTTTAGAAGGTCACTCAATCATACTGGAAGAGTAGATTAAAATCTTAACCTGGAGATTAGAGGCACTAAACAGTGAATTTTGAGATCAATTAGATGTGGATAAGGAAGTGGTAGCTACTTGGACATATCCAAATTTCTGGGTCACTGGATAGATGATGATGTATGTTTATTGAAATGTTGAATAAAAGAGGCAGTACCATTTTGGAGATAAAAATAACTTGATTGATTTCCATTATATTGCGTTTGAGGTACCTGTGACATATATAACTAGAGATTCCTACCTTAGATAGCAATATGGAAGTCATTGCTTTATAGCTGAGAGATAGAGCCATAGTTATGCAATGTCAGGAAAGGTGAATAGAATGAAAATAGGTGACTAACACTTACACCCATGTTTAAGAACTTACTTTAATTACTTTATACTTCTGGAGTATTTTAATATTATTATATAAATAAGTGCAATTTCTAATACAAGATTGAAAATTTCAGAATGGCAAAGTACTTGTTATACTGTTCCTTTTATGAATATGCCAGACATACGTAAGGTGACCATATGGTAAGTATTATTAAGATGATCGTCAATTATTTAAAAAAAAGACAATTATTTGTACTTAAAAACAGAAATCAAGATGTTCAGGATAAGCTAAATATGAACATTTATAGTCATCTAAATAGTATATAGACATAATTTCTTTTTTTAATTATGAAATACACATTTTTTAGAATTAGTT
>NW_017732297.1:506075-507334 GCF_001890085.2 Hipposideros armiger | reverse complement strand
CACATATAAGTGAAATCATATGGTATTTGTCTTTCTCCAACTGACTTATTTCACTTAACATAATAGTCTCTAAGTCCATCCATATCGTCCCAAATGGTATGATTTCATTCTTCTTTATGGTGGAGTAATACTCCATTGTATAAATGTACCACAATTTCTTAATCCAGTTGTCTACCGATGGGCATTTTGGTTGTTTCCAAGTCTTGGTTATTGTGAATAGCGCCGCAATAAACATAGGGGTACATATACTTTTTCGAATTAGCGTCTTGAGTTTCTCTGGATAGATACACAAGAGTGGAATTGCTGGGTCATACGGTAATTCCATTTTCAGTTTTTTGAGATTCCTCCATACTGATTTCCATAATGGCTGCACCAATCTACAGTCCCACCAACAGTGCAGCAGGGTTCCCTTTTCTCCACAGCCTTGCCAGCACTTGTTGTTTGTTGATTTATTGATGATAGCCATTCTGACTGGAGTGAAGTGGTATCTCATTGTGGTTTTTATTTGCATTTCCCTAATCATCATTTCTTAATATGAATTTCCATTTAAGGAATCAAATAAACAAAACTACTTAAAATCATATTTGTCAGATGACCTAATTAAATATGATTTTCTTCTGGAAAATAATATTTTATATTTTCAAATAC
Source organism: Hipposideros armiger (assembly GCF_001890085.2). Classification (NCBI taxonomy): domain Eukaryota; kingdom Metazoa; phylum Chordata; class Mammalia; order Chiroptera; family Hipposideridae; genus Hipposideros; species Hipposideros armiger. The sequence goes on along the minus strand of NW_017732297.1, from coordinate 506,686 downwards.
TGTCTCATACACTGTAACCAATAGACTATCACCACACCCCTAAGAGAGAGTTAGGACATATATTATTTCTATTTTACAGAACAAAAACTGAAATATTGAGAGGTTAACTGATTTAAGATCACACCTTCAATGAATGACTTAAATGTAGAAATCCTAAACCATAGTCCTCTGAGTTTCTAAAAATTTACTCTGGTTTTCTTTGTTTTTTGTTTTCTTTATTTTCTTTTCTTTTCTTTTCTTTTCTTTTTACAGATTTTATTGGGGAATTGGGGGAGGGGAACAACATTAGAAAATTGGGGACTGGGAACAGACAAGTTGCTGTCCTTTGGCTCTTCAGTCTAGTTGTGGAGGACGTTACTTCACTGGCCCATGTTGGTATTTTCATTGCGCTCTTCCCAGGTGAGACAAATCTGTTGCTGGCCATTCACAGAGGCTCTTGGCAGCTCATGCCTGCTGCCAGCCGCTCACGGTAGCTTACGGGAGCCCACTGCAGCTCCACTTTAGCCTACGCCGTGACCGGCAACTCATGGCAGCCCAGCTCCAGGTCGAGCTGTTGTTCACCATCTTAGCTGTAGAGGGCAGTGTCACTGGCCCTCATGTGGGATCCGAAC
>NW_017732297.1:496905-503450 GCF_001890085.2 Hipposideros armiger | reverse complement strand
ATATATAATTATCGTTGACATACAGTATTATTCAACATCAGTTTCAGGAATACAATGCGGTCGTCAGGCCTCTACATCAACTATGAAGTGGACTCTCCAAAAGGATATGGGTCCATCTGGCCCCCTAAGAAATGCTTACAACATTATTGATTGTATTCCTCGAACTGTCTTTTTCTATCCCTGCGGCCAAATTAGCCTACTCTTAAGAATCCTGAATACTACTACACTTTGGCAGTTATAAATTAAATAATGCCTTATGTATTTTATTAACAACAATAATATATTTTTCATCCCCCCAACAAAAAAAAGTTTAAGAACAACTGCAGAGTTATTTATCCAGAGGCCAGCCCACCTCTAAATATCCAATCAACTGCCCTATAACATTCAAACGTCTGACAGATTGTTTAATTGGAGCTAGTTTAATTGGACCAAACACAGTTGTGGTCTTAATAATCAAAACATGGAAACGTTATTTAGATTATTTTGCTTTTATGGATATCATATCCAACATTGAATATTATAGACATTGATCTTTTATAGATTTAGAAAAGGGCAAATGGATGGCAGTAGTAATTAATTAATGTTTGAAGGGCCTAGATCGTATCTATCTCCAATGGTCTCACCTTTTGTTAAATTAGCTACATAGCAACAGGTTACTGATTACCACATACACTCTACCAATGTTTTTCAATGTGGAACTTTCCAAAGCCTTGCAAAAAAAAAAAAAAAATCAGTCACAACTAAGTTGAACAAAATGCCAAAGAGCAAATGACTGGTGAAGATATACTATCACAGGTAATACTTCTAATTGCCATTTAACCAATTTTATTTACTAGGAGGTTTATAGTTTTGGAAGTTAATATTGGCATGCTGTATACCTAGACATGTAAATGTTAACTTATATTTATATTTAATATCCCTGATAATGCCTAAGACTCTACCTATAAGGTATGAGGCACTATGGAGTTACCTTAATCTTAACATTAATATTTCTCACATTGCAATGCTTCCCTTGCTACTCAAGACTAGTTTAACATGGGCTAGACTATGAGTTTCTTGAGCAGAAAATCTTTATTTAAAACAATTAACAACAGCTGACCTTTACATAGTACCTGCTACATTCCAAACATTTAGGTGCTTTCCACATTTTAACTCAAAATTCTCATAATGTTTTGCTGATGCGGGAACTGAAGCACAGATGAAGGAATTGAATTCCAAGGAATTTGCTACAGGCACACCCGATCCAGAGTCAGACCCAGCTGGCGTCACCCTGATATCTGTGCTCTTAACCAGTGCAAAATGCAGTGACTATTTCTTAGAATAATAGTTCACTTAATGTTGGTTGACCTAACATGAATAACTTAGTATTTCCTGATTATATTTTCTGGATTCCTCCCCTCCCTAAATTTGGAGGACTAATTTTGGAGCTACAACAAGGAGAAATTACTCTTTCCTTCTGTTAGTTTTCTGGGAGGAGAAGCTATTAACTTTTTTCTTGTCTTGAAATTATAGATTTTCCTCCATATGCTTATGAAAAGCTTATTCTTGACTGGAAGTTTGTAGAATTAGTTTTATATATATATATATATATATATATATATATATATATATATATATATATATGATTATTATAGTAATACCATAACTTGCTTTTGAATGCCTCATCATTGAATGTGCTTATTTTCTATGTACCTAAAACAAGTGTTCAAAATGCATTAGAGAGGACATTCTTTAAAGGAATTTTATGAAAAATTTATTTATAAACAAGAATGTCTGATATCATATTATAAACTTTTTTATAGACTTGGATAGTCACATTAAAACCAGATATAATTACATCACCAATTGGCTATATTAATTCTCAAGTCATGTTTCTATGTGAATAGTGCTATAAAGTACATTCTTCCATTGTGACAGACAAACTGTGATGGGTTCTGCTATCTCCCCTCTCCTCAGTTAATGGGATTCAGTCATATTTGAAATTATTAATTGTATTCCCTATTAAATAAAATACATATCTAAAATACAGTGAAGCTCTTGAAGCACAATAATTTAAAACTTGGTTTGATTGAATAAATATTTTTTTTAAATTCTGGACTTGCTCAGGACTTTACATATATTAAAAGAAATCTTTTTATTATTTGATGACTTTTGTTTAATTTAGTCTGGCTTAGTTTTCTCAACAAGGGCAAAGTTATGAAGCTCCTAACTCCTTCTGGGTCTAGCAGTAGTTATCTTAAATGATTTTTATGTTTTTATTTATTATTACTTAATTTGGGAATTTTGGAAACTGTAGTTTCCAGTATGAAATGCATTTTGTAATGAAACATATTCAATGAAATTTATTAATGAGGTGTACTGAAAACCTACTTCTAACATAGTTTCCTATGAAATATGCATAACCTTTTAAAATAATTTTTTAAATTTCAATGAATATTTATTCAGTGCCTACAATATAACAATATTGCTCAGGCGCTTTTACTTACACTATTTTAGTGTTCCACTTATTCAACATTTTTATAATGCCTATTTTTCTCCAGATCAGAATAGCACTTTCAAAGCCTAAGCATATTCAGCAACTGTGACATTTATATTTTCACAGGCCCCTTGACTCCCATGGGGAGATCCAGACAGGACATGTGCATCATCTTTTCCTCTTGGGGGCACTACAGTATAATACCAAAGAGGGTAGATTCTAGGGTTGGCCAGCCTTGGTTCAAAATCCGCTCCAGATTTGTTACTTACCAGCTAAGTAACTTACTCTATATGTCTTAATTTCTGCATTTGTAAAATAAGGATGAAAGTAGTCTATTAGTCTATTAGGGCTGCCATAACAAAATGCCACAGATTGGGTGGCCTAAACAATAGAAATGTATTTCTTCAAAATTCTGGAGGCCGGAAGTCTAAAATCAAGGTGCTGACAGCGTTAGTTTCTGATCAGACTTCTATTCCTGACTTGTAGATGGCCACTTTCGAGCTATGTTCTCACATGGTCTTTCATCTGTGCACACGTGTGGAGGGAGAGATATCTCTGGCATTTCTTTCTCTTCTTATAAGAGCACCAGACCTATCAGAAAAGCCTCATCCAGGGCCGGCCGAGTGGCGCAATGGTTAAGAACTGGCTTGGGACGCCAGAGGGCCCCTGTTCGGATCCCACATATGAGGGCCAGTGACACTGCCCTCCACAGCTAAGATGCTGAAAAACAGCTCAACCTGGAGCTGGGCTGCCGTGAGTCGCCAGCGATGGCATAGGCTGCAGCCCCTGTGGCAGTGGGTTGCCATGGGCTACCGTGTGTAGCCAGCAGCCAGCGTGAGNATCAGTCGCCGGCTTCTGGACGGCCGCTCACTGCGGCGGCTGGTCGCTCACGCTGGCTTCCCATCCACACACGGTAGCCCATGGCAACCCACTGCCACAGGGGCTGCAGCCTACACTGTCGCCGGCGACTCGGGGCAGCCCAGCTCCAGGTTGAGCTGTTGTACAGCATCTTAGCTGTGGAGGGCAGTGTCACTGACCCTCATATGTGGGATCCGAACCCGGGTCCTCTGGTGTTCCAAGCCAACTCTTAACCATCGCGCCACTGGCCGGCCCCTCTGCCTTTCTTCATCCCACTTTCTGCCCTGGGAGACTGACCTATATAACTAGCATTAATGGGCTCCCATGCCTTCTGACTTCCAACTGGGTTAGGCCACTCTGAGGAACTGAAACAAGATTAAATGATAGGAGAATAGAAATATAGGGTCAGTTTTCCCTTGTTTTCATCCTCTGCAATTATCGTAGGCTGGTGTGTCTAGTCACTGCTTACTCAGAATGGCCTTTTCTACCCTACGCTCAACCCTTCCCGATTCCAGCAACCTCTCCCTTCCTTCATCCACACAAGAACAAGGCTCCAGATTTATACTCCGGTCCTGTGTTTCCCCCACACCCTTCCCATGCCTTTGCAATTAGTTGTTTTACAAATAAACCCTCCTCAGATGATCTTAATTTGAGTGCACCATCTGTTTGCTCTTAGTGCCATGGATAATATGATCTCTAAATCACAAATGGCTTTTTTTTATCATTAATTACATTTTTGAAAGAAGATGTATTCTAGAAATTGTCTATTAACAGATATGAAATATCATTTTAAAGACTCTTTAAATAACTGCTTGGTAGAATGAGGAATTATATAAATAAATAGATATGCATTTTGTTATTTAAATGAATATTTAAATAGACTCACTTAAAATTCCAAATAATATAAACTCATTTTTGAAAAAAAGAAACTTTCCACATATTATATTGCAATATCATCTTCTTAGGCTATTGTCTTGCTAAGCCTTTTATGTTTTCTTGGATCAGGATTAGGAAAACCAGTGGCTGCTAGAAAATGGTCAAGTGTGTGTTTTAGATTCATTTTTCTACAAACAGGATTATATAGAAAAGGTTAAGAGGGATAAACTCAATCTGTCAAAAATATGAAAGTGATGGGCAGCTTCATCACAAAAATAGTTGGTTCAGTGACAATGAATTATCACAGGGAATGACCTTTTGAGTCAAACAGACCTGGTCTAGAACCTTAGTTTCAATACTTAGTAACCAGGTGAACTCAGGCAAGTCATTTAACCTGTTCCATTGTTTATAAGAAAATAGATAATAGGAGTTATCTTGTACTGTTGTTGGGAACATTAAATATGAACGAAACGTGTGCCAGTGCAATGTATTGGAAAGAGCATAGGCTTTGGAGTCAAAACAATGCATGTCAAATATTGGCTTCATCATTTACTAGTTGTGTTCCTGTGGCAATTTAGTTACTTCTCGAAGCCTCAGTTTATCTAACTACCTGTTTAAAAATATATGGGAAAACTACCTGATTTATAGACCCGTTATAAGAATTAAACAGACATATATGATAGAATGGGGTTTGAAATCAGGCTGCAAGACTCCAGAATACAAGGAATGTATGAATTCAAAGCCCTTCTTTGATGTTGCAAGAAGGCAGAATCTCATATTGGTTAAGCATGTGGACTCTGATGTCAACCTGCTTAATATCAGACCTGGTTCCAACATTTAATATCAGTCCTGGTTCTGTGCCTATGTGACATGTTCTTAAGCAAGTTACATAATCTCAGTTTCCCTGATTGAAAAATGTTTAAAATAACAGAAACTAAATCTTACAAATATCGTGAAAATTAAATTACCCAATGTCTCTAAAGCATTTGTATAGTGCCCAGCATATTTATTTAGTGCTCAAAGTAATACATGTATAATGCATAAAGATGAAATTCAGAAAATCAAATAAATGAGGAGGAACACATATCCATCTTGACTCCTAAGAATGTTATCTTTCTGCAATATCATCTTTCTTCCAAGTAAATAGGAGAAAATATAGAAAAACATACATAATTGTGTATAATTAACTATGAACACTGGGTTAGTAGAAATATTGTATTTAAACAACATATTTGGGGAAATATAAAAAGACCAAAAATAATAACCATTTTAGATCTAACAATGTATAACTACATACACACACACATACACAAATAAATTTAGATTTGTTCAGATTTAAATTCCATAAAGAAGAAAAAATTTTTCAATCCACAGTAGAACATTTCTATTTGTCCTTGAGTTTCCTTCTGAAAATTCTCGTATTCTTTATAGCTTTCTATTGTGGGAGACACAATTAGTGGTAAACTTGATGTCTCTGTGGCCAGATTCTGACTCTGTCAGACATGATTTTTGCTGCAGAAGAAAGATAATTCAATTCCTGAAACTCTATTCCTGGATTAGTCTTTTACCTTATAATGTTTCTTTTAAAAGTGATATATTGAGAAATTTAGAAGCGGTTAATTATGAAATAGTCTTTGAGAATTCTAAAGTTCAGAGGCCCTCTCCTATAAGTGACACTTATACTTAAGCAAGAGAAAATGAAATGCAGAATGATAACTTTCCTTCCAGAGTTTTTCCCAACTACTGTTGACCTCTCCCCTTTACCTCAGCCTTATGAATACCTGCTGTGTAGCAGTCTGAGTCACTGTTGCTCAGTATACACATCTTTTATAATTTCAGTCAATCTGCTTTCCTTTCTGTGGCCTCTTCCTATAGGGCTCCATGTCTTTTTGCTTCTTGAGTTGTTTCCTAGCTACACTATATGATTCTTTAAGAGTTTTTCTAAAAAGCCATCTCTTTATATTTGTAAAAAGACATGGCTTGGACCCTTGCTGACTGAATTTATAGGTCATGATTCTGAATTTAACTGCAATTTCATGATTTATATGGATGTAGACATTTGCTGTATTCTACACACAGACCTCCTCCAAAGATTAATAAATGTCCAGTTTTTAAAGGGTGGTGCTGAGTGTTGTAAGAGCCTGATAAGCAGACCCTGAAATGGTTGTATTACTAAGAGAAGGAATTCTACAGTTTAATGGGAAAGATAAATAATTGAATCTAAAAAAAAATGATGCACAGGGTTTGGAGAGAAAATACTTAACAAGTATAATTTTTGTAATTTTTAATTTGAGATATTCAAATATACCCTATATTTAGCCTACTCTTTTTTTTT
>NW_017732297.1:487156-493440 GCF_001890085.2 Hipposideros armiger | reverse complement strand
TGGCAGTGGGTTGCCATGGGCTACCGTGTGTAGCCAGCAGCCAGCGTGAGCGGCCAGCAGCCGCAGTGAGCAGCCGTCTAGAAGCCGGCGACTGATCTGCCTCGCCTGGGAAGAGCGCAATGATGGTGCCAAGTTGGGCCAGTGAAGCATCGCCCTCCACAACTAGACTGAAGAACAAAAGGAGAGCAACTTGTCTGTTCCCCTTCCCCCAATTCCCCAGCGCTGTTCCCATCCCCCAATTCCCCAATAAAAATATAAAAAACAAAACCAAAAAAAAAACCAAACAATTTTAATTAAAAAACAAAACAAAACAAAACAAAACAAAAAACCTGAAAAGCCTCATCCACATAAACTCAGTTAATCTTTATTACCTCTTTATAAACCCTGTCTCCAAATATAGGCATAATGTATTTGGGCTTCAACATAGAAATTTGGGAGGACGTAATTCAGTCCTTACAAGCAGTCTCTAATTCTTAGGGCTCACATGAGGCTTAAAGAAGCCAACCATGAGAGGGATTGCTGAGTCATATGGTAACTCTTTTTTTTTTTTAATTCGTTTCAGATGTATAAAACAACATAATGATGAGACATTTACACCCCTTACAAAGTCATAGTCCCACCAAGTCTACTACCCATCTGACACCGTACATAGCTATTACAACACTGTACTTTACATCCCTTGAATATATATATATATATATATGTATATATATGTATATATATATATACATATATATATATAAAGTTATAGTTGACATTTAATATTATTTTATTTTTGTTTCGGGTGTACAGCATAGTGGTTAGGCATAATTTATGAAGTGATCCCCCCAAAAAGTGTAGTACCCATCTGACAGCACACATAATTTTTTGTTTTGTTTTTTTTATACAACAAATGCTATTTTATTTATTTATTTAAGATTTTATTGGGGAATTTGGGGAGGGAACAGCCTTGGGGAAGGGGAACAGACAAGTTGCTGTCCTTTTGTTCTTCAGTCTAGTTGTCGAGGACGTCACTTCACTGGCCCATGTTGATATTGTGATCATTGTGCTCTTCCCGGCTGAGGCAGATTCATCACCAGCCATTGGACAGCCACTCACAGCAGCTCAGGGCAGCTCACATCAGCTGCCAGCCACTCATGCTGGCTGCCAGCCACTCACGGTAGCTTACGGCAGCCCACTGCAGCCCCACTGCAGCCTATGCCGGCGCCGGCGACTAACAGCAGCCCAGCTCCAGGTAGAGCTGTTGTTAACCATCTTAGCTGTAGAGGGAGCAGCATCACAGGTCCATGTGGGATCCGAACCAGTGGCCTTGCTGCTTAGAGCTCATGCTCCCAAGCAAACTCTTAACCAACAAGCCACTCAGCCAGCCCAGCACACACAGTTGCTACAACATTATTGACTATATTCTCCATACTGCATTTCACATCCCCATGACTATTTTGTGACCACCCATTTGTACTTCCTATTCCCTTCGCCTTTCTCATCCATTCTCACTGCCCCATCTAGCAACTATCAGTTTGTTCTATGTATCTATGAGTCTATTTCTGTTTTGTTTGTTTGTTTGTTTATTCAGTTCTTTAGTTTCTGTAGATAAGTGAGATCATATGCTATTTGTTTTTCTCAGTCTGACTTATTTTACTTAGCATAATATCCTCTAGGTCCATCTATGTTGTTGCAAATAGTAAGATTTCATTCTTTTTTATGGCAGAGTAATACTTCATTATATAAATGTACCACAATTTCTTTGTCTAATCATCAATTGATGGGCATTTCAGTTGTTTCCATATGTTGGCAATTGTGAATAGTGCTGCAGTAAAGATAGGGGTGCATATATTTTTTTGAATTGTTTTGGATTTCTTAATAAATACCCAGAAGTGGAACTGCTAGGTCAAAATGTTGGTAGCTCTATTAATTATTTGAGGAACCTTTTTACTGTTTTCCATAGTGGCTGTACCAATTTATATTTCCACCAGCAGTGTATAGGATTCCTTTTTCTCCACAACCTCTTCAATACTTGTTATTCCAACAAGTGTGAAGTGGTTTCTCATTGTGGTTTTGATTTGCATTTCTCTATTAGCTAGTGAAGTTGAACATCTTTTCATATATCTGTTGACCATTTGTATGTCTTCTTGAGAGAAGTATGTGTTCAGGTCCTCTGCCCATTTTTTAATTGGATTGTTTATTTTTTTGCTGTTGAGTTTTATGAGTTCTTTATATATTTTGTATATTAAGCCCTTATTAGAGGTGTTGTTTGCAAATATATTTTCCCATTCAGTTGGTTGCCTCTTTCTTTTGTTAATGGTTTCTTTTTCTGTGCTTTTAGTTTGGTATAGTCATTTATTTCTGCTTTTAATTCCCTTACTTTTGAGGCCAAATTCATAAAAATCTTCTCTAAGACCAAGTTCTGTAAGTTAAGTACTTATGTTTTCTTCTATGTATTTTATTGTTTCAGGTCTTATATTTAAATTTGAAGACATTTATTCATAAAAATATATGTACCCCTAGTTCACTGCAGCTTTATTTACGGTGGCTGAGATGTGAAAACAACTGAAGTGTCCTTCGATAGATGATTGGATAAAGAAGTTGTGGTATATATACACAATGGGATACTACTCAGACATAAGAAAAGATAAAATACTGCCATTTGTGACAACATGGATGGATCTTGAGAATGTCACACTGGGTGAAATAAATCAGAGGGGAAAAGTCAAGAATCATATAATTTCACTTATATGTGAGATAAAACTGAAAGTAACAAATGAACAAGCAAGACAAATGAACAAAAACTCATAGACACAGATAACAGTTTAGTGGTTACCAGAGGGTAAGCAGGGAGGAAGTGTGGTAGATGAGGATAAAGGGTCTCAAATATATGGTGACAGAAGAAGACCTGAGTTTGGGAGGTGAACACACAATGCAATATAGAGATAATGTATTACATAATTGTATATTTGAAACCTATATAATTCTATTAACCAATGTCATCCCAATAAATTTAATAAAATTTAAAAAAGGAAGCTAACCATGTAAAAACACTTGGTAAGTACTGGTGTAAGTACTCAATACACTTTAGATGATGATGTCTTAATTACAGTTGTTTATTATGTTTATTCAGGTAAACAATGCCTCCGTCATGTTACCCTATGCTGCTCACACAATATTTCTCCATACTCTGCAAATTATACATTTTTTGCTCCAGTTAAGCTAGACCCTCACTGTTCTAAAAATAACAATGTCTTCATTTCTTCCTTAAGATGTGGGTTTCTAATTTTTTTTTCTCAAATTATTCTTTTTCTTGTGTCAAATAAGAAATCTGGATTTAAGTAAGGAGCCCTTATTTGAAAACTATTGCAAGAGTGGGAAAGGGACAAGTGAGAAGGACTATTACAACAGGGCTCTCTAACCATGACATCTGCAGGTGGCTCAGGCAAAAAAAAAAGTGCTTTTCTTTTATGTGCAGGGGAAAACAAAATTAGAAAGATCTTGATATTGGTAAGTGGATGAGTTGGTAGCATGATTGGATAATTGATTAGGGAATATCTTTCCTTGTAGTCAATTGATTCTTTGGAGACTCCCCTGAGGGGTTTATGCTAGCTTAGACTAAAGGGGAGTCAAAGTTCCAGAATCTGGAGGAAGGTAAGAAACTTACCTAAAGTCAAGTTAGCCAGCATTTTGTCTACATTGGTCAGTGGAACAAACAACTCAGCTACTTGAGGCAAAGAATGGAAATTTGAAGAGTCTGTGTCTGGCCTTGTCATAGACAAACAGAAGGACATCCATGACTAATCTAAATCATGTAGGGAGGGTGATTCTTTGAAGTAAGCTGTTTCCCATGAGACAAAATTGTGGAGGTTTTCTTAACACTTGTAATAACAGGCTGGAGAAATTTAATATTGTCACTAAAACTATTTTATCCTCTCCCTTCGACCCATAAAATGCTTATTTCCTTTTAAAAGTTTCACCTCCTCCAGTAGGCCTTCCAAAAAACAAACAAACAAGCAAATAAACAAAAGCTATTCTAGTTTTTATAAGCTCCAGTTATGGGCAATAAATATATGATTTGCCATTTTTTTTTCCTTTCATGACTTCTCAATTGGATTGTAAGCTTCTTGGGCAGATTTCTGATTTCTTATATGTAGTTCTACTTCACACATGGTGGGAGCATGTAATGGATTTCAATACTACCTGATAAATGACCATGTTTCATGGGTTCACTACTCTTTTCCCTGTAAGTATGTGGGTTCTAGAATCCAAATGTCCAGGTGTGAAAACCCACTCCAAAACTTACTAGCTAAGTGTCCTTAACCTCTTTGTGCTAGTTTCCTCATCTATAAAATAGGAAAAGTAATAACTGTCTCATAGGTTGCTATATGGATTAAAGTGTTTAGAATATTACCTATAATATTGCAAGTGCTCAATAGTTTTTAGCTATTATTATTATTATTAATTAGCTTTTAGAATGTTGTAATAGTGAATTTGAAAACAGAAAGATGTAACTTTCCTGACTACCAGATGATACATGAGTTGGTATCTTTGTATTTTATTAAAAAAAAAAGAAAAGAAAGAGAGAAAGAAAGAAAGAGTACTCTGTTGTATAAGATGAGCAGATTAATCCTAATAATACTCTGAAAAGTCTGCTTTGTTTTTCAAGTTATGGGTATTCTTATTGTATTCTGTCTGTAATGTATCATACAAGAACAAAATATCATACAATATGATAAACCCTAATATAATAGTTACTATTATTACTGGACTCAGACCACCAATCTGGCCCTTTGGGGCCTCTAGAAAATGACAGGGCCATTTATCCACTTGAGAACTGATCCCTATCCCTGATCTTCTCCTTGGCACTCCATACATAAGCCACTTGATGAATTTCATTAGGTTCATTTTACTCCACTGATTTCCTGATCAGGATCACCATGTGTATTTCATTCTGATAGAATTCATATAAGAAAAAATATATATTTACTTAGGTTCCCTTCTAATCTGAATAAATAAGTAATATAGTAACAATAAAAGAAAGAAAGTGTAAGGCAAAATCCTCTAAAACTAAAAGGGCAGAGGATAGGTGAACAATGATAATGCCAACTACCCATCAATGCAAGGAGGGACTAACAAACTCACCCTTGTCCCCATGGATTGAAAAAGAAAAAAAAAGAAAGAAAAACAAACAAACTAGACGTTCAGCAAAAGCCAATTCTATTTTTAAGTTTTCTAAACTTTTCTGCTGTTTACTTTTAACAGTCCTTGCTCAGAAAGCATTTCCCACTGGAAGCAAATCTGCATGACCTTTCCCCTAAAGTTCTATTTTATAATTTCTTACGAAAAGAAATAGCAAGAAAATGAGGGTTTAGTACACTTTTCCTGATTTTTTATCATTTTCAGATCATTTCCAAAATATTCCCCCAAATATTAATTTTGATAAATTTTCAATATTAAGTTTGATAAATAAAAAATTGTGTTTTCTCAAACTTGCTCTATATAGAATGTCTAATCAAGAGGACCTAAAGATTAGTATTGATACTTAACATTTAAATGGTCCTTTATCATTCAAAAGATGTTTTTGGATATAGTGTTATTTATTTCTAGTAATAATTCATTGATATCAGCAGTCTAAGTTTATTATTCTAATGTACTGGCTCAGGTATACTCTTGGATTACCAATAATTAACATAGTACAAGAGTTGAATACATATTCAGAGGAGATGAATACACAAAAGGATTCAGGTCCACATGTATTTTCATGAAAAATGGGGGAAAGAACTTATGTATTCATTTTTCCCTCTCCCTCTACAGATCAATTGGACTGTGTCTCTTATCTTACAGATGAAATACAGACACAGACACATTACCTTATTTCTCTGTTGGCACTGCCCGTTAATGGTAAGCTCAAACAATAATTCAACTTGCCCGACTCCTTAACAAAACTTGAAAGTCCATTTTTAAAAGCAGGTTGGGGCCGGCTGAGTGGCGCGATGGTTAAGAACTGGCTTGGGACACCAGAGGGCCCCGGTTCGGATCCCACATATGAGGGCGTGATACTGCCCTCCACAGCTACGATGCTGAACAACAGCTCAACCTTGAGCTGGGCTGCCGTGAATCGCCGGCGATGGCGTAGGCTGCAGCCCCTGTGGCAGTGGGCTGCCGTGAGCTACCATGTGTAGCCAGCAGCCAGCGTGAGCGGCCAGCAGCCGCAGTGAGTGGCCATCCAGAAGCCGGCGACTGATGTGCCTCGCCCAGGAAGAGCGCAATGATGGTGCCAACTTGGGCCAGTGAAGCAA
>NW_017732297.1:476287-487056 GCF_001890085.2 Hipposideros armiger | reverse complement strand
TAAAAATCTTTAAAAAAAAGCAGGTTGTAGACATGTAAATGATTCAACTCATTTTTCATAAAATAATTTTTTATCTGAAATTTCTCAAAACAGTGAATATAGGTAGATCTTCAAAAATGGTTGGAATAAAAAGTATGAACTCGAACTATAAAAATCACTTAACATTTCACACAGCTTAATGTTTTCTTTATTTTTATGCTGATGATTGTGATGAGAATAATAATGAAGTATTCTACTTCAAAAATACCAAAATTGCCTCCAATACATTTGAAAAAAAGGCTCCTATTAAAAGATTCCTTTCAAAAATATACTTCTAAGAGCGAGTTCTGTTTTCCTTTGTAAGGCGTTATTGTTCCAAATGAGAAGACTTTCTGCCAGGTCCCTGCCGTGCTCACATAAATGTAAAGGAACCAGTCAAAAGCTTTATGAAATTGCTTTTTTATCAGTCAATGAGAACCAATTGTGAAAAAGGCCATTTTTATGGAATATGGATAGGAAAACATTATTTTAAATGCAGTGTGAACAATGACCATGCACCCAGTGAAAGAGAAAGGTACTTTTTTTTTTTTTTTAATCACTCTCTAGGTAAAGGAAACAACTCACTCCCACTAGAAGGAGCTGTCATTCTCAGACGTGAAGATATGAGAATCACTCTCAAGCTGCAGTTACATTGATCCTTGACCAGATTCTTGGCACAATTTATTTCTCCATCATAGATAAACAAATTAAAGTGCTTGTGTGTGGGTGGTAGAGAAGGGGGTAAGCAGAGATAGAAGCATAGGAGGTTGATATTTGTGCTAAAAGTACAATATAAATACCAGTGTCTACAAGAATATAAAGTATGTGCTATTTTAAATATGATTATTTGGGATTGTGTAGCCATAGCGAGTCGTTAATTTAATTTGTTGTGTTTAAGTTTAAAATTAGTAGACAAAGCAAGACCACGGTACTTTTTACATTTATGTGTATGATGCTGGGTGTTTTTTTTTTTTTTTAGTATGAAGTTATTTCTGTGTGAATGTATATTACATAGCATATATTGCTTGCTCATGACAAATCCTTACTCCCAATCCTGGTTATATACCCAGTTCTCCACCTTCTTCATGTTCATAGCAGGTAGTTGAACATGGTTGGGGAAGAAGATACAACTGTTTCCACTGGTCTCACTTTACCTTAATGACCACTAGCCTACATGAGCCCTTCGTACTTCCTAAATCTAATATATCTTGTCATTTTCTCATGCTCCCACTCTCAGACTCCTGTTGCCTCTCTCCTTTCTTTAATCCTTTAGCACCTCCATCCTCCTCCTCACTCCCTGTAGGCAATCTTACTTTAATGATCCCTGAGAAAAATAGAAAAAAGAAAATGATTTATACGTTTTACCAGTCTACTCACATATCTTCTCCCTGCTTTTCCTTCTGTTACTATGGATGAATTGCCCATTTATAGTTAAGAACTACCCCTCCTTTGGCCATACTGGCTGTCATCCATTCAACTACAACACTTTTCCAATGTGCCCCCTTTCCATCCTGCATCATCAAATTTTCCATTTTGCTGTCCTTATAATTGTACAAATATGGTGTAATGCTATCTTTGTTAAAACAAACAAAAACTTTGAGCATACATATCCCTCCAGAAACCACACCATCTCTGTGAACTTTAAATTTATCAAAAGATTTGTCTATATTTGCTATTTATAATTCCTCTCCTCTTATTCTGTAGTGAACCTTCCCTAATTAGGATTTTGTTCCTGCCATGTTTCGCAAATCAGATTTTTGTCAAAATCACCAGTGACTGTTACATCACTTCTCAGTTTTCAACATATTTGGTCTACCAGTATCATGTTGTTCTACTGACTTCATCACATTCTCTTAATACATGATCCTCCCAGGGTTCTCTGTATTCCATTCCTACCTCATTGGCCATTCCTTCTTAGCCTCATTTATAGGTTCCTTCTCACCTCCCCATCTCTGGATCAGTGTGCCCTAGTGTTCAGTTGCTGACCTTTCTTTAATACCCTCACTAATTTTATCTCCTTACATAACTTTAAATACCATCTATGCTAAGAACTTAAAGTCTAGATCTCTAGTCTGAACTTTAGTGTTGAATTTCCAGTTGACCATTCAACTTCATACAAATGTCTAATACACATTTCAGACTCAACACATTCCCAAACAAACTCCATATTCCACAACTCTTCCCCGTCTGTTCTCACCATAGTCTTCTTTGTCTTAGTAATACAACTGTTTGTAAATTCTTACAGATGCTCTGGTAACAACCTTAGGATCCTCCTTGACTTCTCTTTTTTGAATCACACTCATAAATCTGTTAAATTCTACAGTTTACATATTCAAAAGATATATAGAATCTGACCATTTCTACAGCATCCACTGTGACTATCTTGGTCTAAAGAGCTATCATTTCTTTCTTTTCATCTTCTCTTTTTTCTTAGGTCTCTGAAAGCACAACTTCAGAGGGTCTTACTAAAACATACATCAGATAATGTCACTTCCATTCTCCAAATCTCCTAATGACTAAGGGCCAGAGTTTCTTAGAATAGCCTACAATTGTATTCTGAAATTTCTCTGCTCCATTTCCTATAATCTTCCCCTCACTCCCTGAGCTCTAGAAGCTGGACTGATTCAACAAATATTTGTTGAGCCCAACAGTGAGGTCAGCACTTTTGGAATATTATGGACAATGTAATAAACAACTTCTGGTGGCTTCCTTGCTTTTCCTCAACTCTAATATACACGTTACCATGAGCTGTGCATTTGCTACTTCTGTCTGGAGCACTCTTCCACCATGTATTCACATGGGTGGCTCCTTTCCCTCCTCAGGTTTCTGCTGCAGTAAACACATTACTCATCTTGCGTCTTCCTTCCTATCCCATAGGAGTATACCCTACAATGTTAACCCTCTGTTTTTCATCAAACCATTTATCATTAACTGACATGCTCTACATTTGATTGTTTGGTTATTTTATATCTCTGCATATTAGAATATATCAAAAATTTTGTGGCAATAAAATATAATAAAAGAGAGGAAGGAAGAATAAATTCTTTTTTTTAAAGCAGAGGTATAAATAACACAAGTGAAAAAAATTTGTATTTATTACACCTTGTTTTATTTAAGTATACATTGTTTTGTTCACATATTACCAATACTAAGGCAGCAGAATATGATGTAGCTTATTTGGGTTCATTTGTGAACAATAATTCTTCATTAAGAAAGATTTTTTTTAACTTGGTTTTTTAAAAAATCGTAGCAGAATAGTGCTGAATAAAATCTTTTTTATTACTTGATGATCAAAATAGTGTCCAAAATCAAGCACAGTTCATATAGCCAAAATACTGCCTATGCTAATTAAAAATTTGAGTACTTGCTGGAAGGATCCAAGTAGCTCTCCACTTTATTCATGAACAACAGCCAACCCTAATCTAGTTGTTGGCTGCGTTTATCATCCCCACATATTCCTTCCTACATGGTCTAATGCAATCAAAGTTATTATCTCAATATATATTTATATTTTGGTTTATTTGTTACAACACGTTATAAGCATCTCTTAAGTAATTTTCATGCTTTGTTGTTTAAAGTAGTCATCTTTTCATTAGCAAAACAAATAAGTAGAAATCACATTTGGGAAGTAGATTGTGAGGCTTTCATTCATGAAGCTATCCATTTCACTGGAGATTTGATAAGCCATCACTAATCTGGGATAAGGCTTTGAAATTTCAAAACCTAAGCTTCCTTATAACGTTGTTACCTAAGTAATAGACAGTAAACTATTGTTGTATAAAAAATATTTTAAAATAAAGTTTAAAAATTAC
The DNA here is from genome assembly GCF_001890085.2 of Hipposideros armiger. Taxonomy (NCBI): domain Eukaryota; kingdom Metazoa; phylum Chordata; class Mammalia; order Chiroptera; family Hipposideridae; genus Hipposideros; species Hipposideros armiger. Next base: position 483,226 of record NW_017732297.1, on the reverse strand, counting down.
ATTTATAACACAAAGATTATGCCAATGTGCTCTAAGATATTCATTAGTTGTTTAGTGCTTGATGGATAAAAGCACCCAATTTCTTGTCATAGCATTTATGATTTTTCCAAACATCCCCTTGATCTATCTTTTCATCATCCTAACCCACCACTTATTCCCAAACTAGCTGACTATAATGGATTTTCGCTACTTCTCAAATACATTCTTTACTTTCCTGTTTCACAACCTTTATGTGTGCTATTGTTTTTTGCAGTTTCCTTATATAGTAATATCTTGGTTGCGAACATAATTTGTTCCAGAAACAAACTACTCATATTGCAAGACATCACTCATTTACCACATTAAAATGTATTAGAAATGTTTGCTCATCTTGCAGAACACTCGCAAACCAAGTTACTCGCAATCCAAGGTTTTACTGTACTTTGTTCCTGACTTTTAAGTCCACAGTCATATTTTATCTCCTCTATAGAATATTTCCTGATTTTGCTTCTTACTTCCTTTCCTCAGAATTATTTTACTCTGTTCTCACAAAGTTATATTGAAATTTCTCTTCTTATAATAATCACAATCTAGTTTGTATTAGGTGAACTGGAATAAGATTTTATAATAGCAAGTCTTACTTTCCCACAAGATGGTATGCTCCTTGAAGGGAAGAGTGACTTTCTTATATATTTCAATATCTATTAAAATCTAGCACAGTGGTTCTCAACTTGAGGTGATTTGGTACCCCAGGAGATGTCCAGCAATGTCTGGGGACATGTTTGTTTACCATGACTTGTGGGAAGGGTGTGGCATGAGGCTGGCATCTGGTAAGCAGAGGCCAGTTATGCTGCGAAACATTCTACAATGCACAGGACAGCTAACACAACAAAAAATGATCTAGCCTAAAATGTGAATAGTGCCAAGGTTAATCAATTCTGCTTTGGCATATGCCCATATGTGGTTTCTATTATATTACTACTCACATGAAAAAGGTTTATTGAATTTGAGATATCTGGATAGTTTTGCTAAGTGCCAACATTTAATTTAGGTTTTCATATGTCATAAAATGTTAATTACCATCACCTTCATTTTAATAGGATTCATCAGGCTTAGGATTCTAAATTCTCAGCTTTTCTTTTGCTCTCTCAGTCTCCTGCTAGTTTAAGAGTAAAAAAGAAAAAAAGAAAGGATAGAAATTAAGAAAAGGTCGCACAGTTTTATGTTACACTGACCTATATTTAAAAAAAAGAACTTGTAATGGTCTTTCCTGCAACCTGTTGGGCTTCATGTCTCACCTTGTTCTTTCCATTGTAGGAGACATCCCCCAGCTTAACTTGTTCCTTCCATGTCAATAATTTCTTATATTTTAGTCCCTTAAAGATTTACAAGAGTCCCAGATTTAAAACCAAACCAAACCAAAAAATCAAAAAAACAAACAAAAAACTTTGAATGGAACATAAAAAAGTTTTTAAATAGATATAAATGCTTTAACAAGGCTACTGTAGAGGAATAAACCATGGAACAAGATGAGAGCAAGACGACTGTGGGAGAGAGGCCTTGGCTTTTGGACCTAGGAAAGTGACCAGGACAAGAAGGGGCTAATTATTGCTCTCATTTATGCTCTTGTTCTGCCAAGACCAACCGCGCACACTTACCACAATATCTCAATTCTTTGTTATTCTACATTTTGAGTTTTCTGATCATGAATTTGCTTCCCCGGATTTTACTCCATTTCTCCTCTCAGACTTCATGAATCCTGTTTTTTTGTTTGTTTTTTGTTCTTTGTTTTCTTACTGGAATATCTTTTTTTTTTAGTACCTTTGTTGATTTGCCAGCACCTACTTATCCTTCAGCATTATGTTCAGCTATTACCTAAGGCTTTCCTGATTACCCACACCTCCCAAAGGAGATTAGATGTCTTTCATGCAGCCCCTCAGCCCTCTGTACTTTTTTCTGAATACATTGAATACACTGAATTACAATTGTTTACTTGTTGATCCACTCCAAGAGGAGAGGAGCTATGTCTTCCCTTCAGGGCCTAAGCAATAACTTTCTGAACAAATGGATAAAAGAAATAATAAAGAATAAATGAAGAAAGTCATAGAGTTGTTGCAGTCTTGGAGGTACTGAAGACTGAAGTTGGGAGATGGCTAGGAGGTCATTCCATCTTTTTAAGCCAATGTGAAAATGAAACATCCAAAGACTGAAAAAAAATGTCATTGTGTGGCTTTTGTTTTCCATATGACAATACTTTATTGTTTGACATGCCACTAAATTTCTACTTAGAGGTATGGTAAAAATTTCAGTTCCTTCTAGTATCTCTGCAAAAAGAGTTAACAAAAATGGCTGTGGGCTGGCTGAGTGGCACATTGGTTGAGTTGGATTGGGACACCAGTTCTGAGCAGCAGGGTCCCAGTTCAGATCCCACTTTAGGGCCAGTGATGCTGCGCCCTCTACAGCTAAGATGGTGAACAACAGCTCAACCTAGAGCTGGGCTGCCATGAGTCACCTGCGTAGGCTGCAGTGGGGCTGGCCGGCAGCTGGCGTGTGCTTTCCAATGACTTATGAGCAACTGCCTCACCCGGGAAGAGCGCAATGATAATAGCAACATTGGCCAGTGAAGCGACACCCTCCACAACTAGAATGAAGAACAAAAGGACAGCAACTTGTCTGTTTCCCTCCCCAAATTCCCCAATAAAATCTTAAAAAAAATGGCTTCATTCTATCTATGGCAGTAATTACTTGGAGCATGTATGTAAAGTGTAAGAGTATAAGAAAATTACATAAGATGAGAGACTATGAGCAGATTATCTGTAACTACATTCTTATGACACATTTGTACTAATTATAAAATCTAAGAACTTGAAGGGAACTCAGGTATTATCTAGACCTTTCCTTTTATCCTACAAAGAAAGATAACAAACACTTCCATGGAAAAAACAAGACTTACATTGAATGATTGAAGACACTTGGCAGAGGAAGAGGTTAAATAGTCCTAAAGATAAGAGCTGTTCCCAAGATGGGATGCAGCATCCTTGAAGTGGTTCGGTATTAGAGACAGGAAGGTGTTGGATTTCTTTATCAAATAGTAAACAACTCCTGAGACTAAAACCAAGGAAACATTATAGTACAGTAGGATATGGATTGCACTGATGTTCTGGGCAGAACAGTTTAATTCCTTAAAATGGTGTCTGCTCCTGAGTATGGTTAAGAAAAGAGGCTCAAGTGAGGGGCCATCCCTTCCATGACATATTCCAAGGAGCCGTTTGTCCCAGGCTCAATGGTAAAGTGCTAAGATTAAAATATGGCAAAGCCAAAATTGAGCACAGTGGAAATGTGCTCAAGTCACGTGTTATTTTCTGTAGTACAATCATGACTCCTTCTGGAAGCTCTCAGCTCACATCGCCACACAAAGCTTGGAAGCCTTGTCCTTTCAGCAGTAATGGTGTTTGAATTCTCTGAGAGTAATGTGAGCCTTTCAAGAAGGCTCATCCATCAGGGAGCATCACAACAGTCATGCATGATTAACAAGGTGATACCAGTTGAAGAAAACAATTCTAGTTTGAATTGGAGGGAAGAAAGGCAGCAGAGAAATCTGAAATACAGAACAAATGAGGTTTTTATTTTGATTTTTTTGACACTGAACTGGGCCTTAAGGAGGTAAAATGTAATCATGCCCAAATGGTGATAAGTATAAATGCATTTCATGATTTTAGTGCCCTAGGTAGGCAAACCAGGAACAACATTTCTAACAAAGTATTGCCTTAGTCTGGTTTATTCTTGAAATAGGCAAAGAAAACAAGGGTCAGGTTGTTGGCTATTGGCTAAATGGTATATCAGTGGGATGTCTGAGTTTAACAATATCAGTGGTTGAAGCAAGAGGAATCTGATGAGGGCAGTGTCATCACCTAGACTCCGCCACATGAGGAAAAAAATCTAGGACATACTCAGTTTAATATGAAATTGGCTTTTCCTATGGAAAAAGTATATATCCCTTCATAAAACAAATGCTCTGTTTACTGGAATAAAAGACAATATAAGTGTTTAGCCACATCAGGTAAAGGAAAATCAATACTACAGTCTTAAAATTGATGATGTTTTCCAGGTTTTTCCTAAACTGTAATAGGAAATATTATAAGGTTTTCTACTACAAATAGCCTTCTGCTGGTGAAGTTTATCAAAACAAGAACACAGTTTTCAAAAGCAATATGAAGATAACTGAAAAAGGAATGGGACTTATAGTTGCAGCTCCAGCATGTCATTACTCCAATCCTTACAACAAGAAAAACTTGTCCTAACTGAAAATCAACAATCCTTCTTGGGCCTCTCAGAGAATTGAGGTTTCAGGACAAAGTATTGTCTGAATCTGGACAGACAGAGGAATGTGAAAAGTCACAATCAATGTATACTTGCTGAGAAGAAAAAGAAACAACAACAACAACAGGTAGAATCACTTAAACGGTAATATTGATATATTGCTGGAGGCTGGGTGTGGACTAGCATAATAGTAATAATCTCCTTGGGACAACAGTCTTACAGGGTCCCTCACATTTTCACGGGCTTTCCCTTCAGAAACCCTATACTGTTCTCCTGGTAAGGAGCTGACAAAGATGCCTTCGTGGCTCTGTCAGGGAAAGGGAAAGAGCAATCATAGTGAAATAGACCCAAAATGTTCTATATAATAAAGGCCAACTCTCCAGGGAAGAAGACTTTACCAGAACCCTCTCTCACCTGGGGGAAGAATCCCCACAAGCTTCAGCCTTCTTTAGGCTTCGTGCCTCACATAACAGGAATTAAATCTACACCACCAGAAAGAAAACCTATGAAGGTCAAAGCCAGGAGACATAGACTTACTAAAAGATGAGATGTAATCACAAGGTTATAGAAAGTTTTCCCTTCCCCACATTATGACACTGCATCAATAGGGCACCAGTGTAAGGATGGATTACAAATGAAAGAGCTACAGGACACAGACTCTGAGGGAACACATGGGAAAGCATGAATTAAAGAATGGAGACAAAACCAAGAACACTACAAGAATGTAAAGCTTCTGACCCCTAGAGCTACATCAAACATTAAGCACAGTGCAACTCCTAACCAGATTAAGATAAATCCTCACTTCAATGGTCTGTTTATTTCAGTTCCTCAATACACATCTTTATTTCAATAACAACAGCAAAATTACAAGGGATGCCAAAGAAAAGCATTGCAAGGCATGCAAGGAAAATACACCATCTGAAGAGACAAAGAATCAACGTTAGGATAAGATATAACACAGATGTCTGGGATTATCAGACAGGGAACTTAAAATAACTATAATTAATATGTTAAGGGCTGTAATGGAATTATTAAACATTATGAAAGAAATCATGGGTAATGTAAGCAGAAAGATGTAAACTCTAAGAAATTATCAAAAGGAAATTGTAGATTTCAGAAACACCATAACAGAAGAAAGAATACCTTCCTTTAATGGATTCATTAGTACACTGGACATGGCTAAGGAAAGAAACAGTGAGCTTGCAGGAGGTACAATAGAAACATCCCACACTGCCATGCAAAGAGGAAAAAAAAATTATAAAAAACCAGAATGCAATATTGAAGAACTATGGGATAATTAAAAAGGTATACATAGGTGTAAATGGAAGAAGAAAGAGGAAATGAAGCAGGAAAAAATATTTGAAATAATAATGGCCCAAAGTGAACACCTAGCTGGATGTATACCAAAAAAATCTGCATGTACACATATTATATTTAAATTTCAGAAAACCATAGACACAGAGGAAACCTTAAAAGAAGCCAGAAATAGAAAACATCTTCTTAATACAGAAACATGGATAAGAGTTCAGTGGACTTATAATTAGAAATCATGCAAGCAACAAGAGACTGTAATAAAATATTTAAAGTGTTGAAATCAAAACTCCCACCAACATAAAATTATATATCCAGTTAGGTAATCCTCCAAAAATGAAGGAGAAAAAAAAACCACAACACTAAGATAAATAAAAGCTGCAGGATGTAACAACAGACCATTCCTGCAAGAAATGGTCAAGAAAATTTCTTCAGAGAGAAAGAAATGATATAGGTCAGAAATTTTGTCTTACATAAAGAAAGGAATAATGTCACAGAAGGAATATATAAAAATAAAGTAAAATCTTTTATTTTTCTTATTCTTAATTGCTCTAATAGATAACTGTTCAAAGTAATAATAGTAACAGTGTATTGGGTGATTACATATATAGATAATGCCGTAGTAATGGTGTATTGGGTGATTGTAGTATGTACTATACTATAACATCAAAAAAGGATGAAAGGGAGAAATTGGAAATATTCTGTTACAAGCTATCTGCACTCTATGTGAAGTACTGTAGCATTATCTTAAGGTAAAGTTAGACTAGTTAAAAGGTATATTGGAAACTGTAGTGAAACAACTAAGACATTCCTTTAAAATATAACTGATATGATAATAGATGAAATAAATGAAATTATATAAAATGCTCAAGTAAAACGAGAGAAGGCAGAAAAACAGGTGCTGGGTGGTGGGGGGGAAGAAACAAAGAGTAAATGTCATGAACACAAAACCATCACAAATGTGGTAGGTATTAATCTGACTATTAATGAACACTTAAAATGTGAATGGTCTAAATATGCCAATTAAACAACAGAGATTTTCAAAGTCTATAATCAAACAAAACTCAACTATATGTTGTATATAAAAAACCTATTTTAAATGTAAATGCTTTGACAGGTTAAAAATAAAAGGGTAGAAAAAGATATAAACCATGCTAAAACTAAACAATACAAAGGTAAATTAGCAACATTAATTTTGAACAAAGCAGAATTGAGAACAAGAAAATTTATCAGGAATGGGCCGGCCGAGTGGCGCGATGGTTAAGAACTCGCTTGGGATGCCAGAGGGCCCCGGTTCGGATCCCACATATGAGGGCCAGTGACACTGCC
>NW_017732297.1:456239-476038 GCF_001890085.2 Hipposideros armiger | reverse complement strand
GCAACTTGTCTGTTCCCCTTCCCCCGATTACCCAGCGCTCTTCCCCCAAAAAAAAAAAAAAAAAAAAAAAAAAAAAAGAAAATTTATCAGGAATAAAAAGAACATTACATACAAATAACGGGGTTAGCAACATTAATTTTGGACAAAGCAGAATTGGGAACAAGAAAATTTATCAGGAATAATAAAAGGAACATTACATACAACTAAAGGGGTTAGTTCTCTAAGAACACAAAACAATTCTAAACGTGTATGTTCCTAACAAGAAAATAACAAAATATACAAAACAAAAACTGATAATACTGAAGGAGAAATTGTCAAAGCTATTATTACAGTGGGATACTTCAACAACCTTCTTTCAGAAATTATTAGATTAAGCCAGCAGAAATTCAGTAAAGATAATCATTACTACCAATTAACTTGATCTAATTGACACTCAGAATATTCCATCCAACAACTGATTACACATTCTTCTCAAACTCACATGGACTATTCACCAAGATAGACCACATGCTGAATAATAACATGTACCTTAACAAATTTAAATGAATAGAAATCATACAAAGTATGCTTCTTACAATATACCTTACAAAAGGATTGCTTAGAGGGAAATATATAGCACTAAATGCAATTTATTAGCTAGAAAGATCTGAAAACAACAACCTAAGCTTCCTATTTAGGAAATTAGAGCAATAAAAGCAACTTAGGCATAAAGCAAGCAGAAGAAATAATAAACATTAGAGTAAAAATCAATAAAATTAAAACAGAAAATGGAGTAATAAGAACTCTCATTCATGCTAGTGGGAATGCAAAATGCTATAGCCACTTTGGAAGGTGGTTTGGTAATTTCTTACAAAAGTAAACATACTCTTACCATATGATCTAGCCATTGCACTTCTGAGTATTTACCAAAAGAGTTGAAAACTTGTATCTACCGAAAAACCTGCATATGGATGTTAATGGCACCTTTATGGCCCAAGCTTTGAAGCAACCAAGATGTCCTTCAGTAGATGAATGGATAAATAAACTATGGTACAACCAGATAATGAAATATTATTAAGTGTTAAAAAGAAATGAGCTATCAAACCTTAAAAATTAAAAAAAAACAGAGAAGTCTTATATTGCTAATATTAACAAATAAAGAAGAGTTATCACCATTCATCCCAAGTTCATTAAAGAAACCGTGAGCAACTCTTCTTACAAATTTGATAACATAGATTAAATAGACTAATTTCTTGAAAGAAACAGATGAGCAAAACTCACACAAGGAAGTCATCTGAATAGACCCATATTTATTACAGGGATTGAATAAATGACTAATAACTGTCCAAAAACAAATGCACTAAGCCCATATAATTTTACCAGTGAATTCTACCAAACAATTAAGGAAGAAATTATATCAATTCTCTCAATTGCTTTCAAAATATAGAAGCAGAGATAATTCTTCCTAACTCACTCTATGAGGTCATCATTATTACCTCAGTACCAAAATCAGATAAAGTCTTTAAAGGGAAGAAAAGCTACAGACAATATCTCTCATGAACATAGATGCAAAAGGCCTCAGCAATTATTAACAAATAGAATATAACAATGTATAGAAAGAATTATACATCATGAGCAAGTGGGATTTCCTTCACTTATGCAAAGCTTGTTTAATATTAGAAAATCAGTAATTGCAATCCACTTCATCAGCAGGCCAAAGAAAATAATTTATATGATCATGTCAATGTATGTAGAATAAAACAAAAAAGTCCAATTCCTATTCATTATATTAACTCCCAGAAAACTAGGAATAGAGAGGAACTTCCACTTGATAGAGAATATCTACAAACCGCCCCCCCCCCAGAAACATCATACTTTATGGTGAGTAAACACTTTCCCCCTTAGTTCAGGAAAAGGAAAAGTTTGTCCTCACTCAACACTCCTGTTGGACATTGTTCATGAACTACTGCCTAGTGCAATAGCACAAGAAAAGGAAATAATAGTTATAAAGATTGGAAAGGAAGAAATACAATTGTCCTTTTTTACAGATTACATGATTATATATATGTAGAAATTCCAAAAAAATTGACAAAAGCATCTGGAATTAATAAACAACTTTAACAAGATCATAGGATGTAAGGTTAATATATAAAAGTCAATTGCGTTGAGTTGGCTGAAAACTTTTGAAATTTCCAAAGTAGAAAACAGATCTAAAGTAGGGCAAAATATTGGAAAGAGCTGAAAGAGGTCTGTTGTATATGAAATTCTGAAGTTATGTAACAGTAGTTATACTAGTATGGTAAAAAAAATCAATTGCTTTGTTATGTACTATCAATCAGTGATAACGAGTTGAGATGAAAAACTGAATAACTGAAATCAAATAGGATCTCAATAAACAGAGATATTCCGTGTGTGGATTAAAGGACTCAATATAGTTAACATGTCAATTCTTCTCAACATGACCTATAAATTCAGTTCAATCCATACAAAATCCAAGCAAGCTATATTATAGACATTAACAAGCTGTTTCTAACATTTATATATTAAAAGAAAATATAGACTATTCAGCACCATATTCAAGAGGGCAAATTTGGTTGACTCACATTACCTGCATTAGTTTTCTCTTACCGCTATAACACTTTACCATAATCAGGGATGGTTAAAACAATGCATTTATATTGTCTTAGAGTACTGGAGGTCAGTAATCCCAAATGGGTCTTGATGGGCTAAAATCAAAGTGTCCACAGGAACGTGTTCCTTTTAAAGGCTCTAGGGGAGAGTTCATGTCCCTGCCTTTTCCGGTTTCCAGAGAATTCCTGCTTCCTTGTATTGTGGCCTCTTCCTTTTTCAAAGCCAACAATTTTTGGTCAAATAATTCACATGCTGCATCATTCTGACACTAACACTTCGGTCTTCCTCTTCAGCCTATAAGGACCCAGTAATAATATTAGTTACATCCAGATAATATAGGATAATTTCCTCTTCTTAAATTTACCTGATTTGTGATTTCTTTTGTTAGGGAATTGTAGATGTCTTCATTTATTTTAACGCTTTATTGAGGTATAATTAATATTTAAAATCGTTGCATACTTAATTTATACAAACTGATGAGTTTGGACATATGCATATAGCAGTGATACTATCACCACAATCAAAATTATAAACAGTCATCACCTCCAAAAGTTTACTTGAATCCCTTTGTTTGCTTATTTGTATTATTTGTCTGTTTTGTTTGTAGTAGGAACACTTAATGAGATCTACCCTCCTAACAAAATTTTAAGTGTGTAATTCTGTATTGATAACTACAGATGCCATGTTATATATCAGATCTCTAGAACTTACTCATTTTGTATAACTATAACTTTATATTCATTGAACAATAATCCCCATTACCCTCTTTCCCAGTCCTGGGCAACCACTATTCTATTTTCTGTTTCTATAAGCTTAACTATTTAAGATACCTCATGTAAGGAATCATATAGTATTTGTCTTTCTGTGACTGACCTATTTCACTTAGCATAATGTCTTTCAGGTCTATTCATGATGTCCAAATGACATCAGCCTTTTCTAAAGCTGAGTAATATTTTATGTATGCGTATACCAAATTTTCTTTAATCCATTCATCTATTAATGACTATTTGGATTGTTTCCATACCTTGGCTATTGTGAACAACGTTACAAGGAACATGAGAGTGCAGGTATCTCTTAAACAGCCTGTTTTCAATTTGTTTTAATATATTCCCCAGAAGTGGGATTGTTGGATCATATGGTAGTTCTATTTTTAATTTTTAAAGGAACAGCCATACTATTTTCCAACACTTGTTATCTCTTGTCTTTTTTATAATAGCTGTTTTAACATGTGAGTTGATATCTCATTGTTGTTTTCATTTACATTTCCTTGATTATTAGTGATATTGAGCATATTTTTATGTTGTCCATTTGTGTATCTTTTTTAGAAAAATAATTATTTGGATCCTCTGCCAATTTTTTAACAGGATTTTTTTTTTTTGCTGTTGAGATCTATGTGTTCTTTATGTATTTTGGATATTAAATCCACTACCGATAAGGAAAAATTTGATAAGCTGAGCTGTTTTAAAATTTAAAACTTCTGTTCTGTAAAAGACACTATTAAGAGAAAAGACAAGCCACAGGCTCTACATAAATATCTACAAAACACATCTGACAAAGAATTTGCATTCAAAATATACCAAGGACTCTTAAAATTCAACAATAAGAAAACTGATGAAAATGATAAAAAATGTGAAAAGTTACCTCATGTACAAAATATGTAGATGGAATATAAGCATGTAAAAATATGCTCAATCTGTCATGAGATAACTGCAAATTCAACCAACAATTAGGTACAATTGTACATGCTAAATGACTAAAATCCCAAACCCAAACAACACCAATTGTTGGCAAGTATGTGGAGCTCATTCATTGCTGATGGGAATACAAGATAGTAGGACAACTTTGGAATACAGTCCAACTCTTTATTGCAAAGCTAAATACAGTCTTATGATCTAGCAATTGCACTCTTAGGTATTTACCCAAATTATTTGAAAATTTATTTGCACAGAAAACCTGCACACAAATGTTTATATAAGATACATTCAAAAGTGCCCCAAACTGGAAGCAATTAAGATGTCCTTCAGCAGGTGACTGGATTACCAAACGGTCACACATTCATACAATGCAATATTATTCAGTGATTTTTAAAAAAAGTGAGTTAGCATCCTACAAAAAGATGAATGAATCATAAATGCATATTGTTTATTGAAAGAAGCCAGGAGGAACAGGATACTTAATGGGTGGTTCTAATTACATGACATACAGTATAGGCAAAAATAGAGACAATAAATACACAGACAGATTAGTATTTGCCAGGAGTTTGGCTGGTGGGGTAGTTTGAATAGATGAACTATAGGGGATTATTTCAGATAGTTAAACTATTCTGTATGATAATGTAATGTTGAATAAATAACAGTATGCATTTGTCAAACCCTTTAGAATTTTACAGCACCAAATGTGAACATAATTTTATGAAAATTAAAAATAATATTTTAAAAAGTTGAATGATATAAGGATAGAATGAAGAATGTGACAAAACCATCTAATTATATTAAACAATCATCTGAAACAACCTCTGTGAAGGGGGTGCAGAATAGGCTGCTGACCTAATAACCTTGGAAATTAGTGTATTCTCAAAGGGCTAAATGCAAGAGAAACTGTACAATTAGACTGTCTGTAATTGATAAATTTATTTCCCCCTGCAGTACAGGTTGACAGTTCTGATGTTGCTTGTATTAGTTCTAGGGGCTACCGTAACAAGTACCACAAACTGGATAGCTTAACGACAGAGGTCTGAGATCAAGTTGAACTTAGGGTCATGCTCATTCTGAAGGCAATAGAAAAATTTGTGCTCAGGTTTCTCTCCTAGATTCTGGTAGTCCTTTGGCTTGTAACAGTCAGATATTTACTCCAATCTTAACATGGTGTTTGTTGGAGGAGGTCATTGAGACGATGTGAGCTCTATTGGACTCATGAGCTAGACCTGGGCAATTAGAGGATTCTCTCACCTCCTTGTCCTTGGAATGTACATTTTACCAACTGTTTCCACATCCAGAACCATTTTCAAGGTCTTAGCCTTGACAGAATAAGGTGTTGTTGAGACCACCTGGACAATGTACCTGACTGATCCTAGTTAAGGCCTCTACATAAACTTTTAAGATTCTAACCAGTGGGTGTGGAGATCTAATCATCTTGCCACCACCCAAGACAAACCTCAAATGTAAGAAAAATTCCCTTCATTATTAAATCTACCACCTACCAATCTCAAGTAGTTTGCTTCTTTCTTCAGTCTCTCCTCACCCTTCGTGTATGGGGCCAGTTCCAGATTTCACCCAGGAATCTCCTGAGGTTTTGAAACAACAGTATTCTCCTTGTGTGCTTATCTGGGTTCAAACTTCCCCCTTTTACATGAAACTCGGTCATATTGGATTAGGGGCCCACTCTACTCCGGTATGACCTCATCTTTCTTCTTTTCTTTTTTTTAAGATTTCTATTAAAATATAGCTAACATACAATATTTGTTAGTTTCAGGTATATAAAACAATGTAATAGTTAGACATTTCCCTCACAAAGTGATAACCCCCTTCTCCAATCTACTACCCCTCTGACATCACATATACTGTAGCTGTTACAATTCCATTGACTATATTTCCTATGTTGTACTCCACATTATATATATATATATATATATATATATATATATATATATATATATATATATTTAATTATAGTTGACATTCAATATTATTCAGCTTCAGCATACAATATTATTATATTAGTTTCAGGGGTACACCATAGTTGTTCAACATTTAAATACCAGAAGAAGTGATCACCGTGATAAGTCCAGCAACCATCTGACACCATACAACATTATCACAATATTATTGACTATATTCTTCATGGTGTACACATCCTCATGAGTTATTTGTTTTATGGTATAACCTCATCTTAACTTGATCTGCAAGAACCCTATATCTAAATAAGATCATATTTGGGCTGGCCAAGTGGCTCAGTTGAGCTCTGAGCAACAGCGGTTCGATTCCTGGCCTGAGTTGAGCTGCCACTGAATTGCCAATAGGTGGCAGGACGGCTCAGCTAAAAAAAAAACAAAAACAAAACAACAACAAATAAGATCACATTATGAGGGGAAAGGGGATGAGACTAGAATGGTCCAAGAGGTAATGTTGGTGATAATATGAACTCATGTTTAACTTAATGCACATATAAATGTTACATATATCATCCTCCCTCAAGGAGTTTGAGTATAATGTCTCACTCCTTAAGGGTGAGTTATTTCTAGTGACTTTATTCCAAATAGTACAAAAAGGAAAACAAGAAAAAACCTTATTTTAAAGGTGGAGAAATCTGATGAACACTCTCTTAGTCTGGTGCTAGTGGTTAACACTTATCGTAAGTCATGTTGATAAAATATGATGTAATGAACATGGCACTTAACCTCTATAGTCTTCTTCTCCAGAACACACAACCCCAGTCAATCATGACATACAAAATCATGACTAGAAACCCTAATTGAGGGACATACTACAAAATTCCTGATCAATATCTCTCGAAACTCTAAAACCTGTCAACAATAAGGAATGTCTGAGAAATTAATCTGAACCAATAGGAGCCAAAGAAGGCATGGCAATACACTGTGATATTATGGATGAGATCCTAGAACAAAAAATGAACATTATATAAAAACCAAGGAAATCTGAAGTATGGAATTTTAATTAATAATAATATATTAACATTAGTTGATTAAGTGTAACAAATGTGCCATACGAATATAAGTTGTTAACAATAGAGGAAACAGGTGTACAGTACATGGACACTTCTGTACTAGCATTAAAACTTTCCTGTAAATTTAACACTAGTCTAAAATAAAAATATAATAATAGGTCTTTTTTATTTATTATTTTTTTTAGCTAAGCCATCCTGCCACCTGTTGGCAGCTCAGTGGCAGCTCAGCTTAGGCCAGGAATTGAGTGAGGTCTTAACCAACTGAGCCACTTGGGCTGGTCCTAAAAATAGGTCTTTTTTAAAGGAATTAATTGTTTGCCTTGGGCCTGTAACCTACACTTTTATCCTATATTCGTTCTCTCTAAGGCAATTAGAGATAATTGCTTTATATAGTTCTGCAACCTAGTTAATATTTAGAGAATATAAATTTATGATTTCCACCTTTGTTACTTTATTAAATTTAAAGATCTGTGTACCAAAATTAACTCAAAATGGATCAAGGACCTAAGCATAAGACCTGAAACAATAAATTGCATAGAAGAAAACATAGGTACTAAACTTATAAGACCTTGGATTCAAAGAGGATTCTATGAATTTGACCTCAAAGGCAAGGGAAGTAAAAGCTAAAACAAATGAATGGGACTATTTTAAACTAAAAAGCTTCTGCACAGCAAAAGAAACCATTGACAAAATAAAGAGGCAAACAACCAAATGGGAGAAGATATTTGCAAACAACACCTCTGATAAGGGGCTAATATCAAAAATACATAAGGAACTCATGCAATTCAACAACAGAAAGACAAACAATCCAATTAAACAATGGGTAGAAAACCTGAATACAGTAATTCCCTGACTTACGAACATTCGAATTGCGAACTTTCACAGATACAAGCGGACCTCGCATTACCAACATTCGTAGATGCAAACAAATCGTGGAAGTAGCTTACATGTCTGCCGGACATTGTCACAGTTGTGCTGCTGTGTGCTTACTGTACAGTGTGATAGTGTACAGCAGTACAGTGCTCAATCAGGGCCCAGGATGTCTGGAAGCAAGAGGAAAAACAGTGGTGATGTGGAGGGGGCTGCTAGGAAGCACAAAGCAATAACCATGGAAACAAAAGTGAAAATAATTGAGATTGGATCTAGGTGAAAACATGGTGGACATCGTTCATTCTTATAACATGAATCGTTCAACCATCAGCTTTACATTGTATATTTGTGTCAAAGGTGTATAAAACTTACTTTGTTTGACTTACGAACAAATCCAACTTAAGAACGTTCTCCCAGACGGAACTCATTCGTAAGTCGGGGGCTTACTGTAGGCATTTCTCCAAAGAGGACATACAAATGGCCAATAGACATGAAAAAATTCTCAACATCACTAATCACCAGAGAAAGGCAAATAAAAACCACAATGAAATATCGCCTCGCACCAGTTAGAATGGCTATCATCCACAAGACAAATAATAACAAGTGTTAGAGAGGTTGTGGAGAAAAAGAAACCCTCATATATTGTTGGTGGGAATGTAGATTGGTGCAGTCGCTATGGAAGGCAGTGTGGAGGTTCCTTAAAAAATTAAGAATAGAATTACCATATGACCCAGCAATCCCTCTTCTGGGTATATATATCCAAAAAATCTGAAAACATTTATCCATAAAGATATATGTGCTCCAATGTTCATTGCCGCTTTATTTATGGTGGCCAAGACATGGAAACAAAAAAAGTGTCTTTCAATAGACGATTGGATAAAGAAGATGTGGCATATATACACAACAGAACATCATTCTGCCATAAGAAAAGATGAAATAGTTTCATTTGCGACAATATAGATGGATATTGAGATTATTATGCTAAACAAAATAAGTCTGATAGAAAAGGTCGAGAACCATATGATTTCACTAATATGTGGGATATAAAACTGAAAGCAACAACGGAACAAGGCAAACAAAGAAACAAAAACTGATAGACATATACAATAGTTTATTGTTTACCAGGTTGTAAAGGGAGAGGATGGTGTTAGATGAGGGTAAATGAGATGAAATATATGGTAATGGAAGGGGAACTGACTCTGGGTGGTGAACACACATGTGATATATAGATGGTGTATTAAAGAATCCTACACCTGAAACTTATGTAACCTTACTAATCACTGTCATCCCAATAAACTTTAATTTAAAAAATTACCATTTTTTTTTTTTTTTAGCTGAGCCATCCTGCTACCTGTTGGCAGCTCAGCGGCTGCTCAGCTCGGGCTGGACTCGAACCGCTGTTGCTCAGAGCTCAAACTCTTGAGCGAGCTCTTAACCAACTGAGCCACTTGGCCGGCCCCACCATTTTTTTTTTCTTAAATGCAGTGCAATTTTGTAGCAAAATACACTTTCTCATTATTCCAGAAAATGAATACTAAATTGGAAAGTAAAATCAAATTTTTGTCTTTGCTTTTTACCAAGTAGATATTTGACTTAGACAAGTCTTCGATATAAGGGATGTGATTCTTAAATTTTTAAATCTGCCTTTTAGGGCCGGCCAAATGGCGCATTGGTTAAGAGTTGGCTTGAGACGCCAGCTCTGAGCAGCAGGGCCCCGGTTGGGATCCCACATGTGGGCCAGTGACACTGCCTTCTAAAGCTAAGATGGTGAACAACAGCTCAACCTGGAGCTGAGCTGCTATGAGTCGCTGGCTTCGGCATAGGCTACAGCCTCTGCTGCAGTGGGCTGCAGTAAAGCTACCATGAGTGGCTGGCAGCCAGCGTGAGTGGCTGGCAGCTAGTGTGAGCTGCTGTCTGTGAGCCACCATGAGCGGCCGTCCAATGGTCGGCTAGTGACTGCCTCATCTGGGAAGAACTCTATGATAAAACCAACATGGGCCAGTGAAGCGACGTCCTTCACAACTAGACTGAAGAACAAAAGGACAGCAACTTGTCTGTTTCCCTCCCACAATTCCCCAATAAAAATGTTAAAAAAAAATCTACCTTTTAATTTTTCTTTATTTAAATTCTATATGTATATGCACATTCAAATTATACTAAAACTTAATGCTAAAAATAATATGATATATACTTGCCTGCACAAAACCACCATAATTGATTTAAATTCAGCGGAAATAGAGAATCTTGGAATTTTACTTAGCCTGTGCAAATGTTTAGGCTTTTTGAAATATTAAGCCTGATGGGGATACTTCTAACACTAGAGCTGCTAATTTGAGAAGCCCACATGCCTCAAATGAGAAACTGCAGTACTAAATGAACTCAAGTTCAATAATTCTACTAAATAAATAATTGATTATATTTGGACTCCGGAATCCCACTATTGTCAAATACTTTTCAGATACATCTGGGTTACATAAAGCAGAGGATCCTTCTGCTTTGCCACTCTGCTATTAAGTCATCTGGCTGTTCATGCATTTAACAAATGCACGAGTCTCCTCATACTGAGGAGTGTGGTAGGTGCTGGGGATAGAAAGATAAAAAGACACAGGTGTTGCTCTCAGGTCAAAGTTTACACGTAGAATATGAAATATATATATATATATATATATATATATATATATATATATATATATATATATATGTCCATATGATCCCTGCCTGATTATTTATAAGTTTCCAAAGTCATTAAGAGAGCAATTCAGGAAACTGTATTTGCAATGATCAGAAAAAAATAACCTCTTCAACAGTTAGTGATTTTTTTTTGGCTTCACAGCAGCAGGGGGTCCATGTAAGAGATATTTTTTATAAGAGGTATTTTTAGAAGTGGCATTGAAAGAAACTTTTTTCTTTGGAAATATAAAACATTTTCTAGCCAAAAGGGGAGAGCAAAGGGCATTCAATTATGTATCAAAACTTCTGTTTTCTCTGAACAGTCACCAGCTTCCCAAGTCACAGTCTTCTTCAATGCTTCTTTTATAAAGTAAGAGTTTAATAAATATGTATTTACAATGGTAAAAGTGTAGCTCTTATATGGCTCCTCTATGTGTAATAAATTTAAGCATGACTATAATTTCTACTGGATTCTAAAATAGCATCTCCCTTGTGTTTGTTATCTCTGGACATAGATATTACAAATTCTAGTGCTGGTTATTTTTTTCTCTAATTAGTGATCTACTTTTAATTAAATACACAGTTAATATGTAAAAATTAAGTGTTTTAGTTTTCAAAATACAGAAGAAAAATATCATTTGTATTAAAGAAATTAGATGTATTTATAATATAAACCTTTCTAATTGAAAATATGTTGGTATATCAACACTACAGTATGAGATAACAACATCTACATATTCTAATAATAGTAAGAAGAATGATCACTTTCTAGATCTTTCTGTTTTTCAAAAAAGTATATTTTTAAATTAATAACTCAATAAAATTACATCTTATTTGGGTTCACAGTTGTCACTTTTACTATAGTGAAATAATACCTAATATTTTTACCCAAGAAGGCAAAACTTCCTAAATACAATTTCTTTTAATCTCATACAGACACTTGACAAAAATAAGATGAATTATCTTCCTTTATATTTCTGTTTCTAAATGTATCACCCTTCAGTTATATGTTACTAGAGTAAACATATGTGTAACATAATATACATTATATCTTATCGCTGATTTCTTAATTTTATTTTTCCTACCTTAACTATTTACACATATAGATATGGATAATTTTAGATCATGCCTTGTTTGAAATTTGAGGGAAATATTATGTGGCCTTAAGGAAGAAATATTTGGACATGAACATGTTATTATAAGATGGCTTTTCTCATTTTACATTAATTTTTAGGCTACTCAAATCCTCCCTTGAAACCATTCTTTTATTGTGACTAAGGTTTGACATTTAAAGTCAATTTATTTAATAAAAAGACATTTTAAATATACTCTGTGAAATCAACTAGAAAAAAAACTATCTTTACATAGCTCTCTTTTTCTTATTTTCATAGACTGAGATGTGACAATAACATGTAATGTTTGAAAACAAGATTCTATTTATTTCTAAGATATGCACTCTTCCTCTAAACCCAGCTCCGGGCCCGTACCTTCACACTGAAAAGGAATAATGTATAAGGGAATGATTTTATTCCGCTTTTTGCAATCCAACTCGTCCTAGATGTGAATGATTTGTAACCACATGTTAGATATATCTCTAGATCAGGTTTTCCCATTTACTGGCTCGAGTGCATTTTTTAACAGATTTTTAGCATATCATGTCTGTACTCTGCCATATCCCCTAGTATGCACATCAGTGCACAGTGCTCCAGGAACTGTATGTGCATATAAATGCAAATTCAAATTCAGTCAGTTCAAGGCAGGATTTGATATATGCATTTCTAACAAGCTGCACTGTGATACCAAAGCTATTGGTTGGAGAAGCAAATTTGGGGCATTAAGGCAAGTTTTTCACATTAAAGCCTGAGGAAATCCCATAGTAAAGAAACTTGTTAACTTTCACCTAAAGTTTTTTTGTTTTTTTGTTTTAAACCTAGAACAATGATTACGAACCCCCACCCCGCCCTGAATACTATTTGACACCTCCCAGAGCGAATGTTCCACAGAACACATTTTGAAAAATATCGCTTCAGATCAGTGGTTCTCAACCTTTAAAGTGCATCCGAATCGCCTGATGGGCTTTGATAAAGCATAGATGTCCCACCCTATCCTTGGAGTTTATGATTCTGCTGAATGGGAGTGGGACCTGCGTGGTCACACTAGCACCATCCCCCTAATGCTCATGCTGCTAATCTAGGGGCCATACTTTGAGAAGCACTGATTTAGTCTCGCTAGTTTCTAGCATCTGTGGTGAGTCAGACGGCCAGAAATCTTCACACATATATTCTATTTCTTTAATTCTCCATAGGTATTTCCTCGGGGCAGGGATTTAACATTATGCCTTTGAAGGTTACATAAACTATATCCACATGGTAATATGGAATATCATTTTATAAACCTTGTTGAAAGAATGTTCGGTACAGAGGTCAGTTGTCTTTAAATAAAAAGAAATGAGATATTGTTGTTAATATTTTCATGTAGAAAAAATTATCTCTCTTAATAGGCTAGAAATGTTATTTATGAGAGTATTTCTACACACACACACGCACACACACACACATACACACACACACAATTTCCTCCTCTTGCTTATGGGACTTGATTCTTGTTCTATGTCATTTCTAAAAATTGGTTGAATTGTACTATCTCCATGATTTTGTGCCATTCTTCTCATAGTCTCTAGAAAAGTCAATGGGATATAATAAATAAATAATATGCCACGATATTCAAACTTACACATATATTTATCAATCTTATTACACAAATATTACCACAACCAGAAATCACAAGTAATGATAGTTCAATACTCTATCATTCAAACCCTTCATTTTCTCAGAAAATATTATACATGAAATATTGCAGCATGATAGAAACATTACAAGTTCTCCTTTATAGAGGTCTCAATTTTTCACATTAAAAAATTATATTATGTCTTTGGGAGGGAAACAAGGCATAGATAATAGTTAATTAAAAATTTAATTTATACATTCAGTAAATTCAAATTCTATCCATACATTTTTGTTGCAGAATAAGTTAACTACACTGAATATATTTCTTCCTCCATGAGGAGGAATGAGAGTTAAAAGAGTAGGAATACATTGTCAATTTGTCTAGCTAACAGGATCTGAAGATTAAATTTCTCACAGTCCCTCATATTGGTAAGAATTTAACAGGTATTTATTAATGTGATAATAAAATAGATGCAAGTTCTTTGGTACTCCTCATAAAAGTAGTTTCTTAATTTTCATTTTAAAGATACCATTGCCAGAGAATGTATTTTTTTCTTCTTTATTAAACTGAATACAGAGAAATTATGAGAAATAAACTTCTTTATCAACCCATGGTTCAGTTTAGTTACTGTTTAGATATCTAAGAAACTTAATGCATCACTCTTCAACATTTACTCTTAGTAAATAGTTGGAATAAGTCAAGTGAGTGGGACAACTTCTATAAAAGAAGCTTTTTGTTATAGGGCTTTCTCCTGTTTTGCAAGAAAGTAAAATGTTTTGCCTAAAAACAAATAATTTGCTGCTTGAAAAGAAAATTCTATGTAGTAGTTTAACAAATAGCTTTGTGTTCTTTTATGTCCAGGATGATTTACCAGTTAAACTACCTTATCAGTCTTAAAAGAGACAAAAAAAAAATTTAACAGGTGTTTTTATCTGTTTTCTAAATACATTTTGAGATTTGTCACATGGAAACTTGCATAGCTAGTGTCTGTCAGTCACTCAGCGATTTTACAATAACCATCAAAGTACAGCATAAAAAATTAATGTGTTGTAAACCTTAGACTTTGGGTGAATGGCATAGCAGAAAGAAGACCTTTCAGAAAACAGTGAAAGGAGGTTGGTTCCTCAGGGAAAGTGACTTGTGGTAAGTTTCAGATAGGCAAGCAGCCATCTGAAATTTGAAATCAGGTCTTTCAGTCCTTCTTGCATTACTGTTCTATCTTAGAATGGCTGTTCAAAAATAGAGTGCTAGGCAAAGAGTAGAAAATAATGAGTACCAGACCAAATACAGAAAGAGAGAAAAAGATAGAGAAGACTTCTGGGAGACATTGACAACTAGACATCAGTGTTTGCCAGGCCGAGCCAAATTAGGCATTTGTCTCACTTGTGTAAAATTTATTTTGCATTTCTTGGATAATTAGGAAACAAAACCTATCCACCTATCCTGAAAACTCTGCTTAATGGTCTAGAAACAGGTTTGGCAAACTTTTGAGATGGAGGAGCCGCCAGAGGTCAGCAAACTGATGCTCGTGAACTGTGGCTCTGAGGTAAAATTGAAAATGAAAATAAAACTATCATAGTTTCATTTATAAAATTTTTAAACGATATTATTCACATAATGGTGATTATGTACAAATACATTTATGGCTCTTGAATAATTTTTAAATTGTTGTGTGAGGGACAGGATTGGCTCTTCCAGGGGTCGGCAAACTTTTGAGATGGCAGGTACCCAAAGAGCTGCATGTGGCTTGTGAGCCACAGTTTGCCAACACCTGGTCTAGAATATTCAAGATATATTGTTCTTAGAATTACAGAATCTTACCAGGTTTGTGAATTTCTATATCTTTTCACTCATGTGAAGAAACCATTCATTAAATTGATGCAAGCTAAATTGAGCTGTTCCCATTACAAAGGGAGGGAGCAATTATAAGTAATGCAAGTGGGTTCTGAGAAATATAGCTTCCTAACCATCAGAACTGTGATGATTTATCATAAAACTTCAAATTTGTGAGATCTAAAAATCAAAAATACCAGTGTTGTACTTTTTAAGAAATTAAAACATTGTTGCTTTGCCCTGCCTTTGAGAGAAAATGCATTTTTGTTTTATTTATTCTTTTATGACTTTTAGCCAATGTTATGATATATAAGTAGACTTTATATTTTAGAGCAGTTTTAGGTTCATAGTAAAATTATGTGAAAGGTACAGAGATTTCTCATATGCACCCTACCTCTACACGTGCATACCTTCTCTCACTAATATCCCCACCTGAGTAGTACATTTGTTGCAATCAATGAACCTTCATTGACACAACATTATCACAGGAAGTCTATAGTTTACTTTGGAGTCATTCTTGGTTTTGTACATTCTATGGGTTTGTACAAATACATACTGACATGTAGCCACCATTACAGTGTCATACAGAATAGTTTCACTACCTTAAAATCATCTGTGCTCCATCACCTACTAATTTAACCCTTCCCCCAACCCCTAAACTTTTCTATCTTCATAGCTTTGGCTTTTCCAGAGCATCATACAGTTGGAATTACTATACAATAAATATGCAGCCTTTTCAGATTGGCTTCTTTTATTTAGCAATATGCCTTTAAATTTCCTCTGTATCTTTTCATGTCTTGAAAGCTCATTTGTTTTTAGCACTAAATAATATTCCATTGTCTGGATGTACCACAGTTTATTTATCCATTCACCTACTAAAGGATAAATGTGTTGCTTCCAAGTTTTGGCAATTATATAAATAAAGATGCTATAAGCATCCATGTGAAGATTCTTGTAGGGACATCAGTTTTCAACTCAATTGATTAGATACCAAGGAGCGTGATTGCTGGATCTGATGGTAACAGTATGTTTAGTTTTGTAAGAAGCTACCAAACTGTCCTCCAAAATTGGCCATTCCAATATGCATTCCCACCAGCAATGAATGAGTGTTCCTTTAGCTTTACATCCTTGCCAGCATTTAGTGTTGTAAGTATTTTGGATTTGACTATTCTAATAGATGTGTAGAGGTATTTCAAAGCAGTTTTAATTTGCAGTTCCCTAATGACATGTGATGTTGAACACTTTTTCCTATGCTTACCTGTCATCTGTGATTCTTCTTACTATACATTGGTGCAGGTATTTTGCCCATTTTTAGATTGGGTTGTTTGTTTTCTTACTGATTAATTTTTAAAGTTATTTGTATATTTTGGATAACAATTCTTTATCAGATGTGTATTTTTCTGCACTTTCTTTCATCAGTGGCTTGTCTTCTAATTCTCTTGATGTTGTCTTTTGCAGAGCAGAAGTTTTAAATTTTAATGAAGTTCTTCTTATCAATTATATTTTTCCTGGAGCATCCCTTTGATGTTGTATCTAAAATGTCATTGTCATACCCAAGGTTGTCTAGGTTTTCTCCTACGTTATTTTTAGGAGTTCGGTAGTATTGCATATTAAATTTGTTTATGATCCATTTTCACTTAATTTTTGTGAAGGATGTCACAAAACAGTCTGTATAAGATTCGTTCTTACACCAATTGTTGAAAAAAACTGTTTTGCTTCACTGTGCCTTTGCTTCTTTGTCAAAGATCAGTTGACTATATTGATGGGGGCCTACTCTTCATGTAGACTTTAGAATCAACTTGTTAATACCCACAAAATAGCTTGCTAACATACTGATTGGGATTGCATTGAATCTACAGGTCAGTTTGGAAAGAATTAACATCTTGCTGAATCTTTATAACCATGAACATCGGATATCTTTCCATTTATTTAGTTCTTTTTTATTTCTTTCATCAGAGTTTGGTGCTTTTCCTCATATAGATCTTGTGCACATTTTGTTAAATTTATACCGAGTGTTTCAGTTTGGTTGCTAGTGTAAATTATAATGTTTTTAGTTTCCAATTCCACTTGTACATTGGTAGCATATCGGAAAGTGATTGTCTTTTGTATATTAACTTTGCATCCTGCTACCTTGCTGTAATCACATATTAGTTCCAGGAACTTCTTTTTGTTATTTTTTTTTCAGATTTTCTATATAGACAATTGTGTCATATGCAAACAAAGACAGTATTATTTCTCCTTTCTCAATCTGTATATTTTAAATTTTATTTTCTTGTCTTATTGCATTAGCTAAGATTTCCAGTACAACATTGAAAACAAGTGGAGAAGGGGTATATATTTTATTTTAGTGGAATATGCCCCATAAATTTTGAAACATTACCCATATAAAATATTTTCAAGCAGTTTTTTTCTAAGTAAACAAAAACTTGGTTTATTTGACAAGCTCCATATCAATGAGTTTTACTGCTCAGAAAAACACAAGGCTTCAGGGAGACAGAAATAGAAAGCATAACTGAGATATTTGATAATAATTACTAAAAATATATTAATTGTAGTAGTAGAGAGAAGATTTATAAGACATGGACTTCAAAAGGGAAAATAATGAAATGGTTTAATTATCATAAATAATACAGAAAGAGGGATCCAAGTGAAAATATTCAGCAAACTATCAGAAATGTGAGTATGGAACTTAGGGGAGACATCATAAAGGAGATAAAGATATACAATTTATTCACTTAGAGGAGGTGGGTGAAGTTATGGAAAAGATGAGCCACCTATACAGAGAGGGAGGTGAGATCAAAAGGGAATAAGGGAAAAAGAAAAATGGAGATAATCAAGAATAGAGGTAGGAAGAATATGTTGGTTTGTTGGTATATTTCAGGGGAAGTGACTCACAGAGAAACAAAGTGTTAGAGAAAAGATAACATGCAGGAAAATGTGGTGTCATGAAGATTTGAGAGACACATAGTTAAGTGAAAATGTGGTACAGAGAATGGGGTGACAATAGAATAACAGGTAGAGGGGAGACCTTGACTTCATTCATGACTATTAAAACCTATCTCTATAAGTACATTTCATGAACTTGTGTGAGTAAATGATTCATAAATAACAATGCATACATATTTTGAATGAGTGTTCAAATGTGTATGTGTATGTTATGTGTATGTACTTCAAATATAATAGAATCTGTTTTAGTGTTATATATTTATCAAATCAGAAAATAGTGATGCACCAAACTTTATGGAATTCAATATTCAATTGGTATCCAGAATTCTAGGAAACTGATTTACAAGCTTATGTAATGGAACGTGATTTAGGCCTTAAACAGTAAGTACTACCTAGTTATGTATAAAGGACAAAGACAGACATTCCAAACAACTGGAGAGACACTTTTTTGGGGGAAAAACTGATCAAAGGTACAAATGCCAATAAAATGTCTATGGGTGTATAAAAAACAATAAAGTAAGCTTGGTTGGAATTAATCGAAGCTGAAAAGTTACGATAAATGAGTTTATATGAAATATGTACTAAAATACTGTAAAAGACCTTAAAATCTTACTAAAGATTTCATTTTGGTGGATGGAGCAACTAGCCCTTATTGAACAGTCTTTGATATGGAAAAGTATGATTTGCAAGATAATTATTTGAAAGCTTTTCAGTAGAGATTGGTGTTGCGAGGCAGGGAAATAAAGGCAGGTTCAAGTGGGAAGCAGAGCTTGAAAGCAGAGATTGGCCAAACTCTCAGTGAAGACCTGAGAGCTGGCAGTCAAAAAAATGAAAGGTAAAGGATCTCAATTAATATTTTATAGCAAAATGACGTAGCAAATCACTATAATTTAAGAAAATGAGACTGTGCTATGGGATACTAGTACATTACATAGATTTGGTTTAAGCTATCAAGGAAGATATGAAAAACTTATTGGTTATTTTTAATAGTAATTATTAAATGAATTGAAAATTATACATGCTTATATATAGTACTCCAACTTGCACCCATGAATATATTCAAAAAGGTGAATAAAATATATTATTTGCCTCAACCTGAGCCCTGGAAATCTTTTAGGAGATAGTAACACTGGGGACTCATATTATGTGTCTATGCTTTCTATTTTTAAAGAGTAATTAAATAATAGGACAATTTAAAAAATATAGTAGGATTTGTTCTTGTTTTACTTATGTGTTCATATATTTACTTATTCAGTTATTACTGTATTTATTGAAACTTAAACATAAAGATAGAGTTTGTGGGGCCGGCCGAGTGGCGCGATGGTTAAGAACTCACTTGGGATGCCAGAGGGCCCCGGTTCGGATCCCACATAGGAGGGCCAGTGACACTGCCCTCCACAGCTAAGATGCTGAACAACAGCTCAACCTGGAGCTGGGCTGCCATGAGTCGCTGGCGACGG
>NW_017732297.1:432521-456204 GCF_001890085.2 Hipposideros armiger | reverse complement strand
AGCAACGACCTCCACAACTAGATTGAAGAACAAAACGACAGCAACTTGTCTGTTCCCCTTCCCCAATTCCCCAGCGCTGTTCCCCTCCCCGCAATTCCCCAATAAAAATCTTTAAAAAAAAAAAAAAAAGATAGAGTTTGTGGGGGAAAAAGAAGAAGTCTCTACTTTTTCATTAATATTAGCAAAATACCCGTAATGTTTTATATTTTGGCATATAAATGAAAGGATGGCACAATACTATCTCTTTCTTTCTTCATGTTACTATCTCTTCATGTTATTTTTCAGCACTATGTTGGTTAAATATTAACATTTTAATAACTTAATTAGTGAGCTTGAAGAAAATCTGTTTAAAACATTTTGAAACCTTTTTCTCTTATTGAACTTATTTTCTGCCAGTGTTTCACAACTATACTCACCTGTGTGGTCCTGGCCTTAGTTCCAACTCCCAGGGGACTCCAGCCTTTGTCTTCCATTCCATCTGGTCATTCCATTGGGTGTACAGTCTCCTGGACAGAACCCATGATACCAGGGAAAAATTCTCTCTGGTTCATTCATTTCCTATAAAACATGGTTTAATGCTTCCTTATTTCATGAATGAATCCCTTGTTTACCTCTGGAATAATGTCCTACTCTTCAAATTTTTGTTGCTCTCCCTTTGCATTTGAAAGCATGGCACAACTGTTTATTTTGCTTTGTAGATTTGTATGCGGAACCTGTGTCTCTTAATTACAGTCCCTTGAAAAGCCAAACTCAAATCTTTAAAATGTAAAGCAGTATTTATTTCTGGCAGAACGAAGGTTCTCTCTTTCTCATATCAAGAAAATCATATACCTAAAATGATTGTAGAAAATGTGGAATGCAGTGTTTTCTTTGGGGACATGTTGAGGGATTTCAGGAGAAGAATGGTTATTATTTCATTTGAAAAGTGAATTCTTGAACCTTTAAAATTTATGACAGCTGCTATGAACAATAGGTTGTGAGTAAAACAGATTCAATTTCCATGTCTGTAAAGGTGAAAAATATTTCACTCCCTGGGCATATATATTTTCTCTGCTGGGTTTCATTGAAAGCTGACTTTTTGTGAAAAAAGTAATAGCCTAGAGTTACAATCTCAATAATATAAACTTTGCAGCCAATTTTAGGTGAATTTTCTCCTATGTACATTTTATTGATTACATGTGCAATTTTCTGCAAAGATTAATAAGGTGCTCATCAAAGAGAATCAACATGTCCAATCTAATACTTTTTGGGAGATTACAATAAAGTGTCTATAATTTCAAGTACAGATTTTTTGTTATTGTCTTTCTACTTTTCCATCTGTATATTCTTTTTGTGACCTTCCATAGAACTGTTTAGACTAGGTATGAAGATCATTCTATCAACTTGATGGGGAAAGGGAAAGTTTTACTTCTGTTATAGCCTGAAGTATGTATCTGTCTATTCAATAAACTATAAACAAATAGCTGCTATCAAAATAAAGATTTTTTTCTGAGAATAATGTTTTTCTGACTTGGTTTTGAAAACGTTCTTTATAACCTCTGTCCACCCTTCTGTTCAGTTAGTTTTAAATAATTCAAGAAAAATGCCTTCAAGTTGTACTGTATCATATAATAACACTTTTTTTCTGAAAAAAGTTAAAAAAGTTGCTCAGTTTTTTTCTGAAAAAAGTTAAAAAATTGATAGCAAATATAGATGTTCAAGGAATTTTATACCACTTAATTATATATTTATGTGTAATTATGTATTTGACAACAAGTAGATAGGTTTATTTTTCCCACTGGCTTAACATACCTTCCAATAGAAGCTTATTTTTTTTCATCATTTATTTCCCCATAGAGTATATTGTAACCTACATAAAGGAAAATACTTGGAAAATACTTTTATACAAGTACATTTCAAAATCTTCCCCACATATCACTGGGCACATAGTTGACCCTTGCTGAATGAATGTGAATGAATATGAAAATATAAGCATAAAGGAACCCTTAACTAATCTACTGGAAGAGACAAGCAATTAGTGATAAAAAATTGAAAACAATATGATCAAAGTAATTTGTGGGAAAGATCTTAAGATTTACACAGGAATATTGTAGCAATAGCAGTTTTATCTCCAAAGGAGTGAGTAGCATAAATATTTTAGGTGCCTACAAGAGTCACAATTTGAGGACCATAAATTAATAAATGGATCATCTAGTCGAACACCTTTGCTTTTTAGATGAGAAGATTCAATTAGAGAAAGTTATGGGAAAGAATTCAAGGTCATACAACTAATTATTGGCAACAGGTAAGGTGATGATTCACAACTCTTGATGACTAACTAAATCTGTTAAATTATATAGCAATGACAACTTAGTTTACATCTTAAATAAAAAATATTTTTCATGTAAGGAAATGTAGACTATAGGTTAACAATAAAATTCACAGTTATCTATGGCTTGCATTCAAGCAAAATTACAACCTGATAAGGATCTCTTATCAGGTTAATTCCTTGATTTCTGATTCTGAGCTTCTTTTGCTACTCTGAATCACTTTAGTATTTAAAAACTAGTGAGTTATTACAGACCTACTAGCTAGAGTGATGAATACCTACATAGGAAAGCAGAAGTTGCTGGAGGTGTGAAAAAGAAGAAATGAACACATACTAAAACTGAACAAGGTTTTACTCATTAAAGAAAATATATAGTTAGAATATTCTAACTATATTAAAGGTAAAGGCAATTTATGACTATGACATAGAGCAACAAAAACAATTTTGTGAAAAAAGCTTCTGTCCGACATAATTTTCATCAAAAAGGGCAAAAGTAACAGGCTAATAGTATGTTGATTCTGATAAAGTTTGGATTATGTTATTTTTGACATTCTAATTAACATATAAAAACAATCAAATGTAAAATACACAATGACTAAGATATTATACTTTAGCTTTGGGGTATTATTACGAGGTATTAATTAATTTTTCTTTCCATCATTTCTTTCTACCCTTCAAACTGGCTTCCTTCAAAAAGAAAAACATAGGGAGGGCACCAAAAACATATGGCCCTTAGATAAAGACTGGTATAGCAGAAAAATGCATGAGTTAGAAAAGAGAAAATTCTCACCTTTTGATTTTTCAAAACTGACTGTTTTGATCTAAGCAATAATTATTGAAAAGTCTGTGATTACAAAAATGCTTTTTTCCCCAACTCAGAAAGAGGAGAACAGTATTGAAGGGAAGTGTGAAGGGCTGAACTGTGTACCCCCAATATTCCTATTTGGAAGTTTTAACCCCTTTACTTCAGAATGTGACTGTATTTGGAATAAGAAGTTTAAAGTAACTAAGGTAATATGAG
Organism: Hipposideros armiger; assembly: GCF_001890085.2. Lineage (NCBI taxonomy): Eukaryota > Metazoa > Chordata > Mammalia > Chiroptera > Hipposideridae > Hipposideros > Hipposideros armiger. The sequence goes on along the minus strand of NW_017732297.1, from coordinate 452,875 downwards.
GTCATATGGATGGGCCTTAATCTAATATGACTGGTGTCCTTGTAAGAAGAGGAGATGAGGACACAGGTGCAGAGGGAAGACCCTATGAAAGCATAGAGAGAAGATAGCTCTCTATTAGCTGTCTATCACTTAAGCCTCCAGAAGAAGCAACAATACTGACACCTTGATCTCAGACTTCCAGCCTCCAGAATTTTAAGAAAATAAATTTCTGTTGTTTAAGCCACACAGTTTGAGGTATTGTATGGCAGCCCTAGTGAACTCACACAAGAAGTGAGAGATTTAGGTGCTAGTATGGATTGAGTAATAAGAAAGAGCCTTCTGTCCTGCCGATTCTCCTGCCCACATTAACCCCTTAGGGAAGAATAATTTGGTAATCAAAAAGATGTCTCTGATTCCTATCGTATATGATGGGGGATGCAAATCTAAAAGGAGCTCACCATATATATTCGGTATGATCTAGAGTCATTTTCTATGCTCCTTAGGAGGTAGAAATATTAGTTATAAAAGCTGCTAAATCTGAAGTTGTCTCATGGTCATGATGAAGGGACCCTGCAATATAAAGCAAAAAGATCATAAGAGTTGATAGAGTATGAAAGAAGACTCCCTTTCCTCCCCAAGGCTGATACTGGTAACCAGGTATATGTTCCAAGATCAGATGATACTGAATATCTCAGCAAATACCAGAGGTAATCTGATGATAACCAGGGACCGGGGCTTTCACAGAGTCCGTACCCATCCTCTATAATGTTATAATGCTTCATAAGTTTGCTGAAATGTAAAAGCCCTTCTTAGGTGTTGTGATGGTGATAATAGTGTGGAATAATTAAGCTTACCCTGAATTGTGAAGGTTTTCTGCTAAGAAAGAATAGGTGTGTCAGTTTGGGACCTCTATGGGGCAAACACTAAGGTGGACATGAGAAACGAATTGGGGGCAGTGCTAACAAAAAAAAAGATAAACAGGTGCAAAAATAGCAAAGTAAGACGTTAAACTGTGATGTTGGTGTGACATCTATGGGAGGAGGCAGGAGGGAGAAGGATTGGGTAGTGAGATTTCCAACTACAATACAGTTCTGAGAAATGTGCAGCCATCTGAATAGACTCTGGTGCAAAGATTGTGCTAAGAGGAACCTTAAATTGGACAAAACCAGCCAGCCCACAGTGCCCCCACTAGGCTCTGTTATTGGCTGAGAACTGCTCCAGGCAAACAGCATTGGCATGAAGGCAGCAGCAAATCTCGATGGGGCTGCAACAGAGGCTGCTTGCTAATTGCACTGTTTGTAGTATGTATATGCTTTCCTCAAGAGAAATCTTGGCAACATGCCTCTGGGTCTGGCACATTGGAATATCCACTTTTAAATAAAATGTATTTATAGAAATATGAAGAATCCTGAGTTCTTTGGTTTCAAATTATGCACTCTGCTGTATTTGACTTTATTGCTAAAGAATTGTCATTTAAATTTAATTTCATCAAGGATATTGGCTTGTAATTTTCTTTTTTCGTTTTTTTTTTTTTTTTGTAATGTCTTTATTTGGTTTTGTATTCCAGGTAATGTTGACTTCATAAACTGAGTTTGGAAGCATTCCTTCCTTTTCAATTTTTTGAAATATTTTAAGAAAGATAGGTATGAATTCATCTTTGAATGTTTGGTAGAATTCATCTTAAGCCATCTGGTCCTGGACTTTTTTTGTTGGGAGTTTTTTTATTACTGCTTCAATTTGACTGCTAGTAATTTGTTTAGATTTTATATTTCTTTCTGGTTAAGTCTTGGAACGTTATATACTTCTAAAAATTATCCATTTCTTTTAGATTGTCAAATTTGTTGGCATATAATTGTTCACAGTATATTTAATGAGTTTTTATATTTCTGTGGTGTCAGTTATAAATTCTTTTCTTTCCTTTGTGATTATTTATTTGGGCTGTCTTTTTTCTTGATGAGTTTGGTAATGGTTTGTTTATTTTGTTTATCTTTTCAAGGAACCATCTCTTAATTTTATTGATGTTTTCTACTATTTTTAAATTTTCTATTTTTTTGTTTATTTCTGCTTTGATCTTAACTATTTTCTTCCTTCTGTTTACTTTAGGTTCTTTTTGTTTTTTTTAGCTCCTTTTGGTGTAGAGTTAGATTGCATATTTAGGATTTTTCTTGTTTCTTGAGTTAGGCCTGTATAATTCTTAGAACTGTTTTTGCTGCACCCCATAAATTTTGAAAAGTTATGTTTTCATTTTCATTTATTTCAAGATAGGTTTTGATTTCCTGTTTGATTTTCTCTTTGACCCATTGATTCTTTAGTAGCATGTTGTTTAGTCTCTACGTATTTTTTGTTTCCAGTTTTCTTCCTGTAGTTGATTTCTAGCTTCATGCCACTGGGGTCAGAAAAAGATGCTTGGTATGATTTTAATCTTCTTGAATTTATTGTAGTTTGTTTGTAGCTTAATATGTGATTTATTCTGAAGAATGATCCATGTGTATTCGAAAAAAAAATGTGTATCCTGCAATTTGGGCATAAAATGTTCCATAAATGTCTATTAAGTCAGTCTAATCTAATGTAACATTTAAGGCCATTATTTCCTTAGTAATTTTCTGTCTGGATGATCTATGCACTGATGTGAGTAGAGTATTAATATTCCCTACTATTATTATATTACTGTAGATCTCTGCCTTATGTCCATTATAATTGCTTTATACATTTAGGTGTTCCTATGTTGGGTTTGTAAATATTTATGATTGTTATAGTCTCTTCTTGGGTTAACCTCTTTATAACTTGTGATTGCCTTGTGACTTGAATCTGTGGTAGCACTGTGACTTGATCAATGGACTGCAGCAGAGGTGGTTTTGTGCCTGAGATTCAAGAGGCCTGTAGCTCCTATTCTTATTCTAGATCAGGGGTCGGCAAACTGCGGCTGGTGAGTCACATGCGGCTCTTTGGGTATGTACATGTGGCTTTGAAGTAACATTGAAAATGAAAATAAACCTATCATAGTTTCATTTATAAAATTTTTAAAAGATTTAAAAATTTTCCTTATTTGTAAAAATATATTTATGGCTCTCGAATAATTTTTAAATTGTTGTGAGGGACAGGATTGACTCTTCATCTCAAAAGTTTGCCAACCCCGGGCCAGCCGAATGGCGCAATGGTTAAGAACTGGCTTGGGACGCCAGAGGGCCCCGGTTCGGATCCCACATATGAGGGCCAGTGACACTGCCCTCCACAGCTAAGATGCTGAACAACAGCTCAACCTGGAGCTGGGCTGCCATGAGTCACCGGCGACACCTAGGCTGCAGCCACTGTGGCAGTGGGTTGCCATGGGCTACCGTATGTAGCCAGCAGCCGCAGTGAGCGGCCGTCCAGAAGCCGGCGACTGATCTGCCTCGCCCGGGAAGAGCGCAATGATGGTGCCAACGTGGGCCAGTGAAGCAATGTCCTCTACAACTAGACTGAAGAACAAAATGACAGCAACTTGTCTGTTACCCTTCCCCCAATTCCCCAGCACTCTTCCCATCCCCCGAATTCCCCAATAAAAATCTTTAAAAAAAAAAAAGTTTGCCAACCCCTGTTTTAGTTCATCACTGAACAAGTCCAAGTTAGCTTGTTAGAGAAGTTTCTTGAAGAGAACCAAGGCATCCCAGCTAATAGCCTAACAAATGCCAGTTATGAGAATGATGCTCTGTGCTTGACCATGCAGCTCCAGAAGAGCCACCAGCTGACTGCACCCACATATGTGAGTCCAGGCAAGGCCAGAAGAACTGCTCAGCTGAGGTTAGTCCAAATTGCCAACCCACATAACCATGAACTGATGAATGGTGTTGTTGTTTTTTTTAACCCTCTAAATTTCGCATAGCAAAGGATGACCAATATATATGATATTCCATGTGCAATGTAATATGTTCAGAATAACTTAAAACATAGTTGAGATACTTAGGTGATGCTTTATCAATGACGTGTGAACTGCTGTCACATTTAGAAATACTAAACTCATAAAGGTGAAAATTTGCTATGAGTAAATTTAAATTTAAAATTATTTTATTAATAAAAATATTCACCGAGTTAGTATCAAGGTCATATCTAAAATGCACAAATAAAATATAGCAATATATAAATAAAATATAACAAAATACAATAAAATATAACAAAAATTATTGATTCTATTTGTCAGGACTGGGGGGAAAAATGCCGGAAGAAAGGCAGTTATAGAGACTATGAAATTCCCTACTAAGAGTAGAGCCGCACAGGTTGGCTGTGACAAATCAGATTGCAATGTAAGTATCTGACAGTAAGCGTTTGATTGCCAGGCATCCATTTCAAAAGATATCCATCTTGAATAAATGTATTATCAGCTCTATGACACAGCTACTAGCAAAACAACCAGAAAAGGAATTAGCCTGTACCCACCCGTGAAGCTTCCTCTTTCAGAAAGCCCTGGGTAACCTAGACAAGTAACCACTTGAGTGATTCTTCATCTCCTTTCCCACACCCTAATTCCTGCTCTTATGCTTTAAACAAGCCACTAAAGAGCAAATAGGTGGAAAACTCTAGACAACCCACTCTCAGGTTCTAATCAAGGAGCAGCCCAGGTCTGCGTGCTTTCCTCCTTCTCTTTCTCTCTTTTCCTCTCTCTCCCCACAGCCTTGCTGTGTGGCCCTTGGGCATGCCACATAAACTCCAGGATTTGTGAGTATTAAACCATCTTCCATAGATGGTTGTTGCTGAAGTGCATCCTGCATCATTATAAGAGCCACAAGGGCTGGTATGGCCACAACATTGGTCCTGGTTGGGGGAAACGTCTGTGGGGGATACCAGCCAGGTGAGTGCCTCAAGGCATTGCTAGTCAGGAGCATCGCTGTCAATAGGCTGGGACCCACATAACACACACACACAGACAACTGTGATTCTACTCTATGAGAGGAATTCAGGGACCCATATACCAAGGATCAACAGTTCACCCACTGTCTCAGCAGTAATTGCAGGACATAGTTCAACATTGCCAGTGAAGATTCAATGGAAAAGACCAGCAACCTTACAGTAAGTTCTACCACTATTTATTTGCAGCCCAATTAAAAAACAAACAAACAAAACACAACCAAAAAAGAATATTACAACTTTTTGAAATAAATAAAATGCACATATTTTCTCCCATAAAGGGTTACAGGGCACAGAGAAAAGACCAAGAATTTCAGGATTCCTAAGGGATTTGTGGATGAAGCCTTCCTCTTAGAGTAGCTAAGTATGAGCTGGATTCATTTTTCTTTTCTCTTTTCTCTCTCTCTTTCTCTCCCTGTTTTTCTCTCTCTTTGTTTTTCTTTCTCGCTTTCTTGCTTTCTTTTTCTTTCTTTTCTTTCTTTCTTTCTTCCAGTAGGATGTTCCAATAGAGAAGGGGATGCACATACTTTTTCTCAAGCCAGGCTGGGGAAAATGAAAATGTGAAATTCACTTTGATATAATCAAAAAGACACTGCCTTAGGAGCTAGAGAGCCATTCTTGCAGCTCTAGCTTTATAATAATTATTTTGCAATTAGGTTTCCTGGATTCTGTCAAAATGAGTGGGTTGGACTAGATAGAGATTTTCACGCTATGCTTCCTAGAAACCAGAGATCTCTGGAACTCCAACATAGAGGGGTAGAGGAAGAGAGTAGCAAGACAACGTGCAAAAGGAGAATGTGAGAATTCCGGGCTTGCCACATCTACTTCCGCATAGCAGTGATGATATGTTTTGTTTATTGGGTTTCCTCATAATAACATATAAAATATGCATTTAATGTTTAATTTTTATGATTGTAAAAGTAATCCATTAATTTTGCAGAAATATTAATTAAAAAATTTAGGACTATATAAAGGTGAAAATGCAAGTACACAAAATCTAATAAGTCACACATAATCAGTTATTTTAGTATATTTACCAATAAATTTTTCCTGCATATATCTTTATTTGTGTCCATATTTTACAATATTAGAGTTGTAATTTACATAAATATTGATGTTTTCCTCTTTGCCTTGGCAGTTTATGGAGTTGATTACTATTGAGTTGTTGGAAAAATCATGACATATTTTTTTCGATTTTCATTGCAAAAATGCATCATGACTTTTCCGACAACACAATATATAATATTTCTTTGCATGGATATAATAAAATTTATCTAAACATTTCCATATTATTGGATATTTAAGTTGGATTCAGTTTGGTATATATATATTTGAATTCACATTGCTGTGAAAACATATTTGTATACATATCTGAACACTTTCTCATTATAAATTTCTGGAGTTTAGTGGGTCAAAATGTTAAAATTATTTTCTCCATATTTTCACCAACACTTGCTTTTTTATTGATTTATTGATGATCGCCATTCTGACAGGGGTGAGATGATATATCACTGAGGTTTTGATTTGCATTTCCCTGATAACCAGTGATGTTAAGCATACTTTCATGTATCTGTTGCATCTGTATCTCCTCTTTGGAGAAATTCATCTCCTATGCCCATTTTTTCATCAGATTGTTTGGTTTGATGTTGAGCTGTATGAGTTTTTTATATATTTTAAATATTAACCCCTTACCAAATATATCACTTATAAATATCTTGTCCCATTAAAAACATTGTCTATTTGTTTTGTTAGGTTTCCTTTGCTGTGTATTTTCACTTTAATGTAGTCCCATTTGTTTGTTTTTGCCTTTGTTGTCTTTTCCCTAGGAGACATATCCAAAAATATATTGCTAAGACCAATGCCAAAGAATTTATTGCCTGTTTTCTTCTAGGAGTTTTATGGTTTCAGGTCTTACATTTATATGGATCAGTCTCTAATTCATTTTGAGTTTATTTATCTACATGTTATAAGAACGTGGTCTAATTTTATTTATTTATTCATATTTGCATGTATCTGTCCAGTCTTCCCAATATCACTTATTGAATGGACTGTCTTTATCCCATTGTATATTCTTGTCTCCTTTTTTTATAGCTACTTGATCACAGTGGTATGGGATCTTTTCTGGGCTATCTGTCCTGTTACACTGATCTACATGTCTATTTGTGTGACAGTACCATGCTGTTTTGATTACTATAGCCTTGAAGAATAGTTTGATACCAGGTAGCATGATACCTCCATCTTTGCTCTTCTTTCTCAAGATAGCTTTGGCTATTCAGGGTCTTTTGTGGTTCCATATAAATTTTAAGATTATTTGTCCCAGTTCTGTGAAAAATCCCATTTGCATTTTGATAGGGATTGTATAAATTATTGCAACCACTATGGAAAACAGTATAGAGTTTCCTCAAAACATTAAAAATAGAGCTACCATATAACCCAACAACTCCACTTCTGAGTATTTATACAAAGAAATTCAAAATTAATTTGAAAAGATACATTCACCCATGTGTTCATTGCAACATTATATATAATAGCCAAGATATGAAAGAAACGTAAGTATTGATCAATAGACAAATAAGAAAAATGTGGTACACATATACAATGGAATATTACTCTGCCATAAAAAAGAATGAAATCTTGCCATCTGTGACAACATGGATGGACCTAAATGGTATTATGTTAAGTAAAATAAGCCAATCAGAGAAAGACAAATACCATATGATTTCACTTACATGTGAAATCTAAACAATAAAATAAATGAACAAATAAAACAGAAGTAAACTCATAGATACAGAGAACAAATTGATGGTTATCAGATGGGAGGTAATTTAGAAGGAGGGGTAAAAACGGTGAAAGAAATTTAGATGCACAAATCGCCAGTTATAAAAAGAGGCACAGGGATGTATAGTATAGGGAATATAGTCAATAATAATAAAGTATTGAGTTGTTGGAAAAGTCATGACACATTTTTGCAATGAAAAACAGAAAAATATGTCATGACTTTTCCGACAACCCAATATATCTCATTGAAGCTTTGTATTAGTTTCTTATTGTTGCTGTGACAGATTACCACAAATTTAATAGTTCACAACAACATATATACATACATATATTTATCATCTTACAGTTATTGAAGGTCAGAAGTCCAAAATGGGTCTCAGTGCTAAAATCAAGAGTTTCATTCCTTTGGGGCCGGCAGAGTGGCTCAGTTGGTTAAAAGCTCATTCAAAAGTGTGAGCTCTGAGCAACAGCGGTTTGATTTCCGGCCCAAGCTGAGCTGCCGCTGAGCTGCCAACAGGTGGCAGGATGGCTCAGCTTAAAAAAAAAAAAAAGTAGTTTCATTCCTTTGGAAGCTCTAGGGGAGAATCTGTTTCTTTGACCTTTCCTTGACCTTGTCAGCTTCTACTGTCTGTCCAGATCCCTTGACTCATGGCTGTGTCACTGTGACCTCAGCTTAGATTTCCACATCTCCATCCCTCACTCTTCTGCCTCCACCTTCCAGTTTTCAAGCACCCTGTGATTATATTGGGCCCACCTGGTTAATGCAGGACCCTCTCCCTGTTTTAAGATCCTTGACATAATCACAGGAGCCAAGTCTCATTTGCCATGTGCGGTAACAACATATTCACAGGTACTGTTAGTTAAGCAGTGGTCAGCTTTGAGGGATCGTTATTTTTTCTACCACAAGCTTCTATTTGCATCACATGTTGATTGATCATTTGGGTTCTTCCATCATAAAATATTAATTCCCTATTTGTTTATTTAACACTGCTTTAGTCTAAGAAATTATTTAATGAGCCTTAAGAAGAGGTATATAATGCCATAATATAAATATTGTAATGGAAAAAAAAGATAGGTTAAAAAAAATAAGAGTAGAAAATTGGAGCAAGTATTAAAACTAGTAAACAAAATCCCAAATAATCCCAAGCCCCACCATCCCGAGGGCACAAATGCACTAATATTAGCATTTGTACCTAAGTTCCACATATTAGGTACAAATTAGCCCTCACCCTTATATTGGGTTGTCGGAAAAGTCATTACGTATTTTTTCCATTTTTTGTTGCAAAAATGCATCATAACTTTTCCAACAAATCAATAGGTCTCTCTGAAAATTTCTCCTCAAGCATTCCTGAGTTCCATGTGTCTCAATGATCAGGATAGACATACTTGAATTTGGCACCCTTTTACCACTCTGTAGCTCATTCTCAGCTGTTGTCACTGATATACTATGCCAGCTGCCACTGTTCCTCTGAGAAGACCGTGTCCTTCTCTAGCATAACACCAAGTGTCCTCTAATTGCTAAATTCCCACAGTGCGAAAACAGTAACTCGGTCCTACTTCATTGCGTGAGAACTCAAATGTGAAGAGAAATGCTCTTTCCTGCCATGTGTTGACCTCGGTCCAGGGTAATATTGCTTGTACCCAGAGTCTCACAACTTTTGTCTTGAAAAACAGTTTCTGACACTGTTGCTCATATTCTAGAGGGAATTAAAGGGTAAAATCTAAGGCTAGATCTGTGTAGCAGAACAATCTCATGTCCCATCATTGTGCCACTGAACTGTTTGCATCTTTCTAGAGAAAGTGGACCACTCTGGAAGTTGACCATCATTTTTTTTTCTGTAAGATTTTTGGCAGTCAATGTGAAAAAGGAAAATTCAGTAAATTATGAGGTTCACAGTAACCAAAACAAACAAACGAAATTGTTTCTTAGGAGAATGACAACCACTCTTGGTATGAAGACCAGTGAAATTTCTCTCCTGTTTGTTCATATAAAGACAACACTACTATGCAATGTAGCTGATACCGTATGATTTCAAGAGTTTCACAAGTAAATCTCTTATAACATCTCCTAATGCAGACTGTATAGATCAAAACAAACGTGGCTTTTACAGGAATAAATTTTTAAAGTATCTTAACTGACATTTCCCAAAGTATGGTCTGTGAAATATTATGTGAAACAATGATGTGATTTCTGTGTGTTTTGGGGAGGCAGTGAAAATGAGTACATTTGAATGCTACACACTTTATACTACTCTTGAAGATTACAAAGCATGTGAATTTCTTATAGGCTCTGAGGAGTTCCATAGTAGAGACTTCTGTTTAACTTAGTTTAGCTCACCAGGTTCCTGACAAATTTTATCACAGAAATTTTTCTTTTTATTTACTAATAATTCTACTAGTAATTCTAGGCATATTTATGTTCACATGAACACAACTTGAAGAATGACTGTCTTTAAAATTGGATGACAGTACATCCTACGGAGAGTCCTCCATAAATATTGTTTCTTGCAGTCAAGTTTTTGAAATTTCTTGAGTGGAAGCAAGATCCCGATGATATTCTGACAGTCTTCAAATGTAGCTATTCGACTGAGGCTATGGGTGACTTTCCTTTTGAAAACAGAGTTCAGTGCAGATATCACCTAACATGGAAGGGAGTTGTAGCTTTCCCAGTGGAAACCATTTGGCAGAGTAGGAAATTCTTAAGAGAACATATATTTTTCCTTAAATTTTTGTATTTACTGTTGCTATAATTCCAAACATTTATTGATGCAGAAAAAAGCCAGAGTATGTTCTGGTTTGTGTTCATTTATTAATAATATGGGTGTTTTTTATTAGTTTCAAGAGTACAAAACAACTGTATTTCACATTATTGTGACTATTTTGTGACTACCCATTTATACTTCCTAATCCCTTCACCTTTCTCACCCATCCCCCAACCCCCCCTCCCATCTAGCAACCATCAGTTTGCTCTCTGTATCCATGTGTCTTTTTCTGTTTTGTTTGTTCATTTATTCTGCTCTTTAGGTTACACATACAAGTGAGGTCGTATGGTATATGTCTTTCTCAGACTGACATATTTCACTTAGCATAATATCCTCTAGGTCCATCCATGTTGCAAATGGTATGATTTCATTTTTTTTTGTGGCCAAGTAATACTCCATTATATAAATGTACCACAATTTCTTTATCCAATTGTCTCTTGATGGGCATTTCAGTTGTTTCCATATCTTGGCTATTGTGAATAGTGCTGCAGTGAACATAGGGCACTATACACCTGAAATTAATGTGAAATAATATTGAATGCCAACTATAACTTTAAAAAATGTATATAGTCAGGGGATGTAAAGTACAGCACAGAGAATATAGTCAATGGTACTGTAATAGCTGTGTACAATGTCAGAGGGATAGTAGACTTGTTGGGGTAATCACTTTGTGAGATATGTAAATATCTAATCATTATGTTGTTTTGCACACCTAAAACTAATAATAAAGAAATAATAAAAAAAACCTTCCTCTATTGGAAAAAAAAATAATAATAATAGAAAAATAAGAGCTGCCTTTACTGGACACTTATATTGGCTACCCTGCTTTAAGAAAGTAACAGTTATCTAAATAATGGACTTCATGAGTCAGTAGGATGTTCTATATAAACCAAATGAAATTGCTAACATTGACTTTATAATTGGAATTTCATACTCCTGGAAGATGGTTGTGATTTAATCAAAGTGACTTTAGGGCTTTGGAAAAAATATGCTGATGTGTAGCTTAGCATGAAATTAGTAGTTCAAGTTTTATCCTGAAGTCTATAATGTTACTAAATCTCTCCAGTCATTAAACAAAACTTATTTTGTAACATTGTTCCTTTCACTGGGTATGAAATTAGAGTAGTTCTTTATCTTCATTGGTAGTCCAAATTATTGCATTTACTTTTCTGTAATTCATATATATGTTAAAATATTTATTGAACATCTACTATTTGAGCATCACCTGTACTATGCTCGGTCAGTTCTGAACAAATAATTTGTTCCAAAGTGTTAACTTTTTTTTCAAAATGTTAATGTTTCTAAAATTACGCACTCACGCATAAAAGTGTGTGCATAAACACACACACATACAGACACACAACAATAACCTTTGGTAATCTTTTCAATTCTGTAAAATAAATGATTTAGTGGAAACACTGTACTTTTGGATTTTTCCCATAATAAAAAATGTATATGATTGAATATGTAAGACTTCAGTGTATTTTTTTTTAAGATTTTTATTGGGAAATTGGGGGGATGGGAACAGTGCTGGGGAATTGGGGAAAGGGGAACAGACAAGTTGCTGTCGTTTTGTTCTTCAGTCTAGTTGTGAAGGACGTTGCTTCACTGGCCCAAGTTGGCACCATCATTGCGCTCTTCCCAGGCGAGGCAGATCAGTCACCGGCTTCTGGACGGCCGCTCACTGCGGCTGCTGGCCACACACGGTAGCCCATGGCAATCCACTGCCACAGGGACTGCAGCCCACGCCGTCGCCGGCGACTCACGGCAGCCCAGCTCCAGGTTGAGCTGTTGTTCAGCATCTTAGCTGTGGAGGGCAGTGTCACTGGCCCTCATATGTGGGATCCGAACCGGGGCCCTCTGGCATCCCAAGCGAGTTCTTAACCATCGCGCCACTCGGCCGGCCCTTTAGTGTATTTTCTAACATTTAGCATTCCTTGGCAGAAAAACATAGATTAAAAAGTTACATGTTGCGTTATTCATAAAATTCCAGGAATAATAACTGAAATTAGTGCCTATACCATTGTCAAATAAATAAGAACATTTTGAGCAATATAGAGTAGCTAGATTTTATAAGGAATTTCAATATTTCAGAAATTTTATTTAGTACTTATATTTTTAAATACATAAATTAATATTAAGATCACTATAATCCTGTATTTCAGAATTTCTTTATTTCAAGTTTCTTACTTTCCCCAAGCCCAAACTATATTTTTACACTAAATTTGGTTATTTTTCTCTACAAGCAGAGATAGCAGAACATAAAATACCATAAGCCTTGACAGAAATCAGGGTTAAAATGTTCGTAGGTATTATTTAATATAAGAAGCTAAAACCAATATGTAATTTACATTTAGGTTATGATCAGCAAGTACAATGCTATGGGTTCCACAATTCAGAAACCACAATGTTTTTGGGTATCATTCCTGTCTGCAGTGAGGTTTCTCTGATGTGACTCAAAAAGAACTATAATTGGAATAACTGTTACCTAAGACATAATGGTGCTTTGTCTAATTGTGTTTAAATCCAGGCCTTGCAATTTACTAGTTGGTAGTCTTGGGAATGCTCCTCAACTTCTCTTCACCTCAGTTCTGTAATGACATTTAACTCAAAGGGTCATGAAATCATCTGTAGAGGGTTCTCAATAAAATATTTTGTACATAGTAAACATAGCAAATATCTCTTATTATTATTTAAATATTGTTAGCACTGTCATTATGTTCAGGCAATAACCAACATAGAATAGTTTCATTTAAATAACATTTATAAATTTGGAGTTATTATTATTTTTTCATTTCATTTTGAAGTAATTATAGACTCATAGGAAGTTGCATAGAATATACTGGGAAGTGCCATGCACATTTTATCCAGTTTCCTCTTAGTACAATATCACCACCAGGAAACTGGCATTGATACAATCTACAGTATTCAGTCAGCTTTCATCAGTTATATACGTACTCTAGTTTCAAGATTGGCTGGAAATCACATGGATCTGTGGAGCTTCCCACATACAGATGTTAGAGCTCTGAGGGGGCTCAAAAAACAGCGTCTTTCTTTCTAGCCTGATTTCTGAACAAATTGGGGGAAAACAAAGTAGCCAACAAATCCAAAATATGACCTTTATTACTCATGGAAGAAAGGTTGGAGAATGTTTTGTTTTCCAACATATTGCTTTTCTTTCCTTTCCTGGAATATTGGAATATTCTGCTCTTTATCCAGATATTGTTACATGGGTGTATTTAGTTTGTGAAAACTGATTGAGCGATTTACCTATAAGTTTACTTACAAGTTTTCTGCATTATATTTTAATAACAAGTTTAAAAATAGTGAGCAAGGGCCGGGCAAGTGGTGCGATGGTTAAGAACTGGCTTGGGATGCCAGAGGACCCCGGTTCAGATCCCACATATGAGGGCCAGTGACACTGCCTTCCACAGCTAAGATGCTGAACAACCGCTCAACCTGGAGCTGGGTTGCCATGAGTCGCTGGCATCGGTGTAGGCTGCAGCCCCTGTGGCAGTGGGTTGCCATGGGCTACTGTGTGTAGCCAGCAGCCAGCGTGAGCGGCCATCAGCCACTGTGAGCGGCCGTCCAGAAGCCAGCGACTGATCTGCCTCGCCCGGGAAGAGCGCAATGATGGTGCCAACTTGGACCAGTGAAGCAACGTCCTCCACAACTACATTGAAGAACAAAACGACAGCAACTTGTCTGTTCCCCTTCCCTCAACTCCCCAGCACTGGTCCCGTCCCCCCAATTCCCCAATAAAAATCTTAAATAAAAAAAAATAGTGAGCAAACAAAACAAATAGACACAGAGATACAGAGAAAATACTGATGGTTGCTGGATGGGAGGAGAGTTGGGAGATAGGGGAGAATGTGAACGGATTAGAAAGTACAAATTGGTAGTCACAAAATAGTCACAGGGGTGTGAAATACAGTATGGAGAAAACAGTCAATAATGTTGTATAGATTATGTAGGGTGCCAGATGGGTACTGGGTACTGAACTTATTAGGGGGATCACTTCATAGATTGTATAGATACCTGACCACTGCACTGTACACCTGAAGCAGATGTAGAATAATATTGAATATTAACTATATATATATATATATATATATATATATATATATATATATACAGTCACAGGATATAAAGTACAGCATAGGGAATATAGTCAATGGTACTGTAACAGCTATATATGATGTCAGAGGGATAGTAGATTAGGGGAGTTATCATTTTGTTAGGGGTGTAAATGTCTAACATTGTTTCATACACTTGAAACTAATATAAAAATAATAAAAAAATTTAAACATGTGGAGAAAAGACTGTGTGTTGGTATGTGTGGAAGGAAGCGTTAAGGAATGAGGATAGAGCTTGAGGAGACTAGCGAGGGCTTTGCAGTACAGAGTGTGGCCTTTAGAGTGAAATGTCATATTAGCTATGAGTGTTCGCTACCACCGACACAAAAGTCTTCCTTTGCTGTGGGATGATCCCTGCGTTTTGCTCTTAGTCATGGAGTGACTCTTGTTGAATTGATAGCTTACTGCTGTTCAGAGGTTTTAGATAACTGGGATGTTTTCACTGAAAATAGCACAAACACAATATTTTTGACCCATTTTCCCCCTCTTCCCTTTAGCAGGGTTTTTAAAGACGTTTGATGCCTCTGAGAGAGTATGATATAGTCTTCAGGCTTTGAGTTATAAGTTAGCTGTCTCTGCAGCATTTCAGCCTACTGACCTCAAGCTTAAAAAGTTGGGAAAGCAATATGAAAGTTACAAAATTCAGAAATGAGAAAAAAAAAAGGTTTGGGGCGAAATAAAATTACTAACATCATCACCTACTGTAGTCAATTTAGGTAGTATACATTTTTCAACACATTCTCCAAAAAAATTTTTTTTGACAATAAAAATGAGGTCGTGCTACAAAGTCAGGATATGGAGAATAATCTACAAAAGGAATAGATTTGAGTCTACGCATAGATGCATTACATGAAAGATGGTATTTCAAGCTATTTAAAAATTGCTGAGAAAGCTTGTTTACCTGAATAATCATTGGCCTGATATGCCTTCCCCAAATTTTTCACATTTTCAATTCTCTTCTAAAAATCCCTATCCCTCAAGGTGAGAAAGTATGCCCATGATAATATTAAATCTATCTTTAAAACTCAAGACCTACTTCACTAGATATACATATGGCTATATGCAAATGTATGTTATTAACTGTCATACTTTACCTTCCTCTTCTGATTTACTGTTTCATGGTTATCATGCTAGTTTATTTCCACAAATATTATATGCTTGCAGTAGCAATTGTTGATAAGGTTCCCTTGTCCTCTATGGACTCAACTAGCCTGCTTAAGTCACATTCATAGGTTTTGATGTTGGGAACAGTTCTTATCTTACTTTTGGGACTTATTGTTTTTCAATATTTTTGTAATTTTATCAGAAATTTGTCTTGTATTAATTGGTGCTTTTAAGTAACCTCTGATTTATCCCCAGCTGACCCTAAAATCTTTTATATTACATTTCTTTTTATAGAAATATTAGCCTTTACTCAGAGTAAAGAGTAAATGATAATGTATTCATAAGCCTATTTCAAAGGACTCAGATAAAAATTATTTCTTAAAATACTTGTTCCCACATCAGAATCTTTGAGCAGTGACTATCACTAAGTCAGGAATCGATAAATAAATCCTAACATCATCATCACCACCATCAACTTTAATACTGATAATGGTTACTATATTTGCCTAATACACCTGTGTGTCTTCACTAGACTTCATGACTCTTGAGAAAATATAATTCTAACTCATCCAGGTATAGTCCAGGAGGTCTGAACATAGCCGTATCTTTAAAAATTAAATTATTGCAATGGATTTGCCACAATAGATGGTCATTACCAAACCAAATTGTTGATAAAATTGGATATGTCAGATTTCTAGAAAGAAAATGAAAACAAGTTATATAACAGAATGATGAATGGGGAATTAAATAACAGCATGTTATTTTAGTATTGCCATGCCATGGGGTGGGTCTTAGTAATTGTGAAAGTTCTGGTCACCTAGGTTCAATATCACAAACAGTTGAAGATAAAGCAGAAACCCTAAGGGTGTGAATTACTCAAAATAAGTAATTTTATTTTGGTAATTTGGTAATGAAGGTTAGACCTGATAGGAGAAAGCAAACCTGGGGTAATGTTATCAGTGCTGAAAATTATTAAATATGTAATGGAATGTCATTTGTGCTTTGGATAATTGATCTTTGATTCCTAAATAATTCATGCAGAATGGAGTATGGCAGTGAAGAAAAAATCAGATTCCAGTGTATTTTGCATTAGTGCTTTACTGCTGCAATACACAAGCAATTCTGAGTTTCCATTACACTCTTCATAATGGCTATGCTGCCATATTAGATCATCTATAATTGTAAATAAACCTTTTAAAATGCAATACACGGAAATGA
Source organism: Hipposideros armiger (assembly GCF_001890085.2). Lineage (NCBI taxonomy): Eukaryota > Metazoa > Chordata > Mammalia > Chiroptera > Hipposideridae > Hipposideros > Hipposideros armiger. The sequence goes on along the minus strand of NW_017732297.1, from coordinate 436,017 downwards.
AAGTACCTTAATAAAATGAACTCTAGCTCTACTAGCATTAGGTAAAATAGATTAGTTTTATAGCATATGAAGAATAGTAAATTAAATATATGGAGACACTGTATAATGGCCATTTTAAAAGATAAGTAAAAATCAAACTGATTAATCGATATTATTAATATTAAGTATACATGAATCAACAAAAATCTTGAAATATTGTAGCTGGCTGTATATATAAACTGTGCATGACCTTTAGCAAGTTAATGTTTGAAAATGTTTGAATCATAGTATTTAATATTAAAGTTAATACTGTTTCATTAGAAATTATTTTATAAACAGAAGCCTCCTGCATTCCTTATTAATGTTCTTTATTTGAAAATGGTAAAATTTTAATTCAAATCACATATCTAATTAACACATCTTTAAAAGTGCAATCAAAATAGAAAACAACCTTCATTTTTATGTATACAAGAGGACCTTGTTTCTATTATACCTAAATTTTGTTTTAGCACTATGTAATCTAGTCCACATTTAAAAGGTTATTAGCTCATTTGATGCCAAAAGGTCATCTATATTAGTGATAATTGGCTTTCATTAATACTGTTTATTATGAAAATGCATTATTTATAAGTAGGATTAGGCCAAAGTGGATTTAAGAACTTGTGTAATAGGATCTCTGAATTCTTTATGAGGCAAAATATTTGACAATAGATAAATTAGGACTTCATTTTAGATGTTTATAATTTAGAATATGAAACATTTGGGGTGTTTCCTGGCTCATGAGCACTAAAACAGGGCTAGCTGAGAGACAGAAATGAAAATACATTGAGTGTGACTGTCTGAATTCAGGAGACTCTTCCTTAACTGTATAAACTGGAAGTATCTGGTAATCCCGCTAATCAATTTATTGGGTTGTTGGAAAAGTTCCAACGTATTTTTTCTATGCTTTTCATCGCAAAAATGCATCATGACTTTTCCGACAGCCCAATAATTTGCTGCCATATTATACCAAGTCAGTATCAGCTACTTTTGCTGGAACTAACACCATAATATTTGGTTCTTCATTCAGAGTACTGGAAGCAATATGCTTTCAAGTTTTAGAAACATGTAAGACTCACTTTACTTCTTGTAGACTGAGAAAACCAGTTTCTACCTAGTTTAGATTATTTGAAAAGGCATTGTGATGTACAGCATGATGACTACAGTTAATAATACTGTACTGAGTATTGGAAATTTGGTAAGAGAGTAGATTTTAGGTGCTCTCATTACAAAACAAAAAGGTAACTTATGAGAAGATATGCTAATTAGTTTGTAGTAATCACTTCACATGTTATGTACGTCAAATCATCATGTTGTATACCCTAAATACGTATACACAATTTTTATCAAAAAGTAAAATTGACATAATAAAATAAGTCAGTTTGAAAGAGAGCATAGGCCTAAAGGAACAAGTGGACCTCTATTGAAACGGTGACTAGAAAAAAAGGGTGAAAATTGCTATGGTAGGGCTGAATTGTGACAGCTATTCCTAGATTATTTCTTATAAGCAGCATTAATGGAACTCTAGTCCAGGCAAGGAGAATAGAAAAATTAGTAAGACATAGTTCTTGCCTTGTTGAAGTTTAAATTCCAACAAGAAAGACACAAATAAATTTGATCTTAATTCATAAGCACTGGAATCTATGAAAAGTGGTCTGGGAGCAGGACACATGGGGCATGAGTGCTTCTGGACAGTTGGGAATTTGGGGAAAATTACCTTTGCTTAGTTCAATACTCCCCATTTTATTTTCTGTGTAAACCATGGCTTACATGTCAAGAAAGTTCAGATATCAGTTTGTATTCACATTTTAATATCTAAGCATACTTTTGGCAGCACCCACTTCCTTCAAGATCACTGCTTCCAGAAACTTCTGTTTTCAGCTCACATAGTTCCATGGGAACTGTGTGAGACACCTACCGGATTAAATGTACATCTGCTAACATTTCTTAAATTGCACATTTTAAAAAATATGCTGTAGCAAGTCTGAATTATTTTTTTCTGGAGGATTTTATTTTATTTATTTTCTGTTTTTTGGTTGATTCACATGTTCTAGTAACTTGGCTGGACTAAACTTAAAGTATCTGTCTCTCCTACGGTATGAATCCACTGACATTCATGCTCAATCTTTTTTGTATAATCTTATTTTAATCTTTGTTTTGTGGTTTCCTAGGGGTTGCCTCTGTCTCTGCATAACTTAATAATTACCTGGTAAATAAAAATATGCTGTCTTTAAACACTTCAAACCAGTAGGATTTTACCCTTTACCAATGGATCTTTTTCAATAGCCAGTAGAAAGCATTTTTTGAAGTTCAGGCACTTTTCAAATCTCCCTTGGTTTTAATTTTCTGCTAAACCCTCCTGTATCTCCTCTGTGCAAATGCAGCCTGCTGGTCAGTCAGGAAACCATGGGAAAATTGGACTTCCTTTAGTTTCCACTGGAATGCATGTGGCCTCAAGGTAGCCAGGGGGTATAGGGAGAGAGAACATCAAGCCCCGCCCCCTCTCCCCCCAGCTCTCTCACATCCAAGATTTCCTTTTGCCTTTCACTAAGATCACTCACTGAATACTGCTAGATTTTTCATCTTCTGCACCAGACCAAATAAGCCATCTCCATCAGCAAAGTTGCTGGTTTTCACAGCTAGCTGAACCCTTGGAGAACCATTTTTGGTTAAAAAAATAGGCGGGGGAAAGAGGGGAACAGCAACGCAGAATACTCTGTTTAGTGTATTTCTCGATTTTGCATTTATGAATGTCGAAACTATTTACCAAAAGCATCAAAGAGAGGATTGTTATTGAGGTAGGTATGAAAAACATTCTTAAGTAAATACGTTTTATGAAAAAGGTAGAGACACAACACTCATTAAGCTAAGGCAATATTCAGGTACAAGGTGACGGGCTTTTGAATTATGGTGATAGCAATAGGAATGAAGAGTGTCTATGCGATATGACCTGAAGACATTAAAAATGGATGGTGAATATGATTTTGTAGTTTTTAGCATAGAAAAGGGGTGCAACCATAAATCAAAAGAGAATTCAAGAAAAGCTGTTTTTCAGAGGAAGACAATACAGTATCCTTTAGGCATGTTAAATTTGAGGTGTCAGTAGGAAGGATCTTCAGATGGTAAAGTCTAATACGCATTGAAAAACAGACACAGGTACTCGGGAAAAAATAAGAACTGAATATAAGATTTGAAAATCATTCTCATAGGCATGATTATTTAATCTATGGGAAGAAATGAGTTTTCTAAGATTATAAATAGATGTAATACATATTTATATATGTATATACATATATATAAAATCTAGTTTTCCAAGATATATATCCTCCCTCTCTCTCTCTCTCTCTCTCTCTCTCTCTCTCTCTCTCTCTCTCTCTCTCTCTTTCCTCTGAAGTAGAGATTGCATAAGAGAAGAGCCGGGAGGATGACCACTTGCCAAGGTCTAATGGAGAAAGGGAGAACAAGCGTGAGAGAGAGC
>NW_017732297.1:340015-431751 GCF_001890085.2 Hipposideros armiger | reverse complement strand
AGCTCCAGGTTGAGCTGTTGTTCAGCATCTTAGCTGTAGAGGGCAGTGTCACTGGCCCTCATATGTGGGATCCGAACCGGGGCCCTCTGGCATCCCAAGAGAGTTCTTAACCATCGCGCCACTCGGCCGGCCCTGAAATGTATTATTTTAAAAAGACTTTTTGAATACTGATTACATGAAAGACTGAACTTAATATTTTTATGCATTGTCTTATTTGGTTATTATAACATTCTTCTGAATGACAGATTGTATAAGAGGAATGAGAGGCAGAAGGATGATAAACCACTTGCTTGGTCATACAGCCAATGAGTGGAGCATCTGGAATTTGATCTCACATCTCTTAAAGCCTGTGATCACTCTGCTAAGCCATACTCCTGAGCACTGGAGGGTGTGACTCCTGTGTGCCCGTACAAAATTATGACTGTGTATATATAACAGAATTTCAGCCATTCCTACTCTCAACGTCATAATTCATACTTTCTACAGCTTATGTCTATGTTTTCTCCTCTACTGATCTCTTCCCAAACTCTAATTTAATTTATATACTGCTGCCCCATGAAGTTTTTAAAGAATAATAGTGATCATTGAATCAAAGGAAAAATTACTCTTGCCCCTTTCTGTGACATTGTAATTATTTTTTAACATTTTCTTTAGTATTACACCACATTTCTTCTTCTACTAGGCTTATTACTGACCTGTTTTACTCTTTGTCCTAGCTTTTGTTCCCACACAAGCACATTAACAGTAGATTGTAAATCATTCAACAGAAAGAACTATATATATTGTTCACTTTGATGTCTCCATCCCACTCAAATGAAAATAAAAAGTCCTTGTAATATTAATTGGATTTGATAAAGTTTGTGAATGACATGCATGTTTTATTAAGTGCCCAGGTGTCCAGAGCCTTTTCCTTTTAGATACTTAATGTATATTTATTGAATATATGAATGAATGTGTGGATAAGAAGAAATTCCTAATTGGCTACCAGCAGTGCATTGGTCATCTTATCTATATACTGTTACAGCTTATATCTGTCTGCTTTTGATAAAACAGGATAGAAGAACAGCAGAATACAGGAATAACATAATATCGCTGGTCAAATAAAAGCATATTTCTTGGACAATAGTAATGATTTCATTTAACTAAATGTTGTGATTTTTACAGGCTTGCAGATGTTGAGAGTACATAATGTATTGGGTGGGGAGGAGAATGTTGTCAAATAGAACATAGCAGTTATAAACTTACACCAAACACATATTTGTAGTCCTTTGTGGTAACATAGCAACAAAAAAGGAGACACTTAGGTCCATTTAAATAAAGAGCAGTCATTAAGTTACTTTTTTTCCTTAATGATTGCTTTTGATAAACACAACTTTTAGTTGCATACATGGTCCAAAATTGTCAACCAATTTTAGTGCATCTTACATAATTCCAACTAATTGTAAATAGAAATTACACTCAAAACTTCATACTACTTCAAATGATCATTTGGAGATTATTATGAACATTGAGCTCCTCTACCTACAGCTGAACAAAGGATGAAGTTGCCAATCACAAGTTAGGAGTAAGATGATAAAATCATCGTCGTGTTCTGATACTAGGACCATAATCACCTACAGAATATTTTTGCTTGGCTGAGTGCTAATGGAGTTGCTGAAATCAGCAGGTGCTTCCTTTCTGCCAAGAAATCTCTCACTGAAATCCACTAAAGAATTAGAGCTTTGTAATGGGGAAAAAATCCACAATACAAAGCACCTGGATCCAGATGTAGTTTGATTTCTGGGTTTAATGAGGTAGGTGGGGACGGAAGGGTGAATAAATACAATAGGAGACTGGAAACATTGTGCAGGTGCATATCTTTGTACCCTTTCCATATATGCAAAAGTTACATGAATGTAGTTAAAGATTGAAACATGAAGCACCTTCAAGATTATATTAGCATGTTAGCAATACTAATTCCAAATCAATTGAATTGCTTGACTGGGCATATGTACCACCTCTAATCCTTCAAATTATTATTTTCTTAGTTTTTAAAATTCTTGAGGATTTCTGACAACAGATACTCCAACTTTATCTGTAATTGTTATTTCATTATTTTTTTAAAGAAGCACATCTGACGAAATGTTATCAATTTTCAATTGTTGATTATGTAGATTCGTATTATATAATTTTCTGGACTCACTTTAGATAAAGAAAAATACATGTATATATGGATTAGCAAAATTATTTACATGCTTTCAAGTGTTTTCTTTGAAAAATTATATATACATTAAAGAAATTTATCATTTTGACACAATACTGATATTAAGAATGCTGCAAAGCACATCAAACATTTGAGGGAGCAGTCATACTATACTTTTTTGTCTTCAGGCTCTCAATAAAATTCTGTATACAATGAAACTGCAATAATTCAAGCAAGAGGCAAGACTCGGGAAATCTTTGGAAGGCCCTGGCTTCCTTCTTTTCCTGCTGTAACCAAGTTTGCTTAGTGGAATGCAGTCACTTTAAATCAACCGTCCCTACACCCTGAAGGAATAGTATACGTATTACTTTTAATTTATTGAAAAGATATCAACTTGTTTCAGCAGCTATTCTAAAATAATACAACATATATCAAGCATGTATCTTTGTAGAATTCCCTCTTTGTATTTTTTCTTATTTATCTTTCTCTAAACTTTTCCTTAGAGTATTTAATGAAAAGCTTTTTCTTTTTTAAATTAAATATAAAGATAAGTAAATCTTTTGGGGGCCCATTTCAGAACTACATATTATTCTAAAATTGTGTTTTCAAGAAATATCCATATAAATTATAATTGACTTTGATATCATCACTTTTATTAAAAAAACTAATTTATAAATAGCAAAATATATATATATATTTTTTTAAAGAATAATTTGCTGCTTACAAGGACTATCAGCTCCTACTCTCTCATGCTTTTTTGATGTTTTTAATGATAATTAGTCACATGTATAAGTTAGGACTTTTTCAGAGTTTGTATTAATTAACTAATTACTTGAATAACATTGCAGTAGCCAATGTGTAGGCAACTATTGGATGACTGACTGATGCCCATATTATGAATATTGCAAGAATTAAATCTGAATACTACTTTCTATACTGTCTACTGACATATCTTATTTTGCAAAGATGTTTCTTTTCCACTTGTTCAAAACTCTGTTTCAAAATTAATCTGGATTATTAATCTGCTATTTTATCTCTCTCTTTTTTGAATGGGAAGATGAAGCAATACAGCTTAAAATTATATTGAATACATAGAAATGAAAATTAAAGGCAAATAATATTTTAGGAAGATGGTTCAGAAAAGTACTGAGTATGGTAGTAAATTTTGATGTTTTTATCTACATGATACTCCTTTCTACTTAGAACACAGTGTTTCATCAAACGTGATCTTTACACTGTGATGTTATATTTATAGAAGGCAGGAGTTTTATTTATTTATATATCTATAGAAGGCTTGGCAACACTAGATGCCAAGCACTTAAATACATGAGATTGTTTAGTTATGAAAACAACACTATGAGATATTATTATCCTATTATCCTATCCTCAATTTACAGATGATAAAGCTAATGTACAAGTATTAGAAACATTTCAAAATCATATAGCTACAAGTGGCAACGTTTGGTTAGATTCTATTTTTAAAACCAATGCTCTTCCCTTCTTACCCTGTAACTTGGGTATATTTTAAAAAACACACAAAAAACTAAAAAATACATATTTTCTTTACTATACTAGAATGGAGTATTATGTGTAATTAATCACATGTATATGGTCAATCACATCATCTCATTTGAATCATACAACAATTCTGTGTTAAGGTAAAAAACCTGACTCATCAATGCTGTAATATATTTATTTTCACACTGATGGTAAAGGGTGTAATCAGGACTCAAATTCAGGGGACTACTGCCTAACTATTGGATTGTCGGAAAAGTCATGATGCATGTTTGCAACAGATGGCACTAGTTCATTTTTGGAAGTACTAGAGTCATTCACATCTAAGTTATTACTATGTCATTTGACAGCTGACAAGTCTAGCTTCATTTAAAAAAAATTGAGTGATTTGGTTGAGTTTTGGAGATTTTACAACAATTTGAAGATGGAAGACCAAACTGTGCATTTTTACCATATTTTACTGCCTAACTCCCATAAAGGGAAGAGCGCACGTCAGGCTTATGAAAAGTTGCATAAATTTATGGTGGCAATGCTCTACAAGAACATCATTGCCAATGATGGTTCACAAAATTCCATGCTGATTTTGATATCAACGATGCTCCTTGGTCAGGGAGGCCCACCGAGGTTCATGACAACAAAATAAAGGCATTGATCGAGTCAAACCCACATTACATAACATGAGAGATTGCAGGAACATTGAACCTCCATCATTCAAGCATTCACAACCACCTGAAGAAGCTGGAATACATAGGCAAGCTCGATATTTGGGTTCCACATGAACTCAAAGTTCATTTGACGGCGCTTATAAACATCTACAATATGCTCATTAAACATGAGGGAAATTATCCTTTTTTTGAAGCGACTGATAAATGATGATTAGAAGTGGACTGTTTGCAACAATGTGGTGTGTAAACGACCTTGGTCCCGACGTGATGATTCTCCTCAAGCAACATCGAAAGCAGACATTCATCAGAGGAAGGTTCAGTGTGGTGGGATTTTAAAGCTGTCGTGTTTTTCGAGCTCCTACCAAGGAACCAAACAATCAATTCGAATGTGTACTGTTGGCAAATGGACAGTGTGAACAAATCCATCATCCAGAAACATCCAGAGCTTGTTAAATGTAAAGGAGTTGTGTTCCATCACGACAACGGGAGACCACACACAAGTTTGATCGCCCATCAAAAATTATTGGAGCTTGGATGGGATGTGTTGCCACACCCACCAGGCTCACCTGAACTTGCGCCGCCAGACTTCCACTTGTTTCGCTCTCTTCAAAACTTGCGTGGTATAACGTTCAATTCAGATGAGCCTGTAAATCAGCACCTTGTTCAGTTTTTCGCAAATAAAGACAAGTCCTTCTATGAATGAGGAATTATGAAACTCACTGAAAGATGGCAAAAGGCTATCGAACAAAATAGGCAATAATGTCATTGATTGATCTTTGTTCTTTATATAAATAAATGACCTTTGAAAAACATAGACAAAATATGTCATGACTTTTCCAACAACCCAACGCTTACTTTCTCCTCTCTATCAGAGCTGCTCACAAAACTTCATCATCTGCTTTCTCACTGAAGCCATCCACCAACATTGATGGGAAGGCAGGGTTGATATTATTGAGTCCATCATATAGATGTGACAACGGAAGCACAAAGAGGGTCAATGATAGAGGCTAGTGGCAGGGCCAGAGATACAATTTTCTAAAATCACACTATCCCTCAAAAGATTAATAATCTTATATCAAATAAATAATGATTTTTTACTTGAATTATATCTCCTCTGAAGGTCATGTGCAAATTTTAGGTTGATAATCCACCATTTCCTGAAAATATATTTAAAACTCAAAATGATGCTATAAAGCTAAAATTTTTCACATTTGATAGAAAAGAAGATAAGATTGTGTATTTCTTAGCGTGTGTGTGTGTGTGTGTGTGTGTGTATTCTAATCCCAAATTTCAGTGACTTATAAAAGAAATGTTTTTCTCTTCATATTATGTGATCATGGGTGTGAGCCAACTATTTTATTCAAGGGTTCACTAGGAGGAGCAGCCCATATTTGGAACACACAGTTCTCATTTCACGGGGAAAAGAGCAGGGTAATTTGTGAAACATAATGACTTTTAAAGCTTGTGCTTGGACTTGGCAAATGTACTATCTGCTCACATTGCATTGACTGAAGCAAGTTATATGGACAAGCCTAACATCAAGGGGTGGAGATGTATGGTTCTCCCACAGCAGGCACTGCAACTGCTTGGAACACAATCCTTGTAGAGTAGGGAAAAAATAGTTGTGAACAATCATATCTACACACAGTGTTTAATTCAAATTAATAAGGGACAGAATGGACTTTTAATCTAGGTCTGTAAACTTCATAATCATATTGTCTTTCAGAGATAAATTATTTTATAAAATATAGTATGATTATGAAATATGTGCATTATTTGTTCTTGACTCATACCACTTATGATCAAAAGAACTGAAGTTGGAATTTCAGTTATCACAGGGGACATGCCCATGTTTAATTGTAAATTCCAATGTTGGTTTTTTTTTCTTTTTTTTTTTTTTTTTAGCTGAGCCATCCTGCTACCTGTTGGCAGCTCAGCGGCTGCTCAGCTCGGGCTGGACTCGAACCGCTGTTGCTCAGAGCTCAAACTCTTGAGCGAGCTCTTAACCAACTGAGCCACTCGGCCGGCCCTCAATGTTGGTTTTCTTTAATGAATCATTTATTTTATTTTTTCTGTTGTGGCATAAATTGTATTTCCACACTTCATATGCAACTAAAGAAGATATTTAGAAAACAATATGTGGTTAACATGACAGTTATTTTCACAGTTTGCTAATTTAACCAATGTTCTATTTTTGTCAAAATAACCAACTATGCCTGAGAACATTACAAAATAAGTAAATCAAGGTTCTCTGTTCTCTGGGTTGTGATTGTTAAAAAGCTGTATGCCAGATCTATAAATGGGATGAAAAAACATACAGCTTGAAAGGATTAACCACCCATTTCAAGAATCTGATCACTTGGTGGAGCACTGAGCAACCAGGTGTATAGGAGTTATGTAGATGGAAATTAGATATAATAAAAGTCAATACAATAACCTTCTTTTGCATGTGTCAAGAATACATTGCCATATTGTGAAGGAAAAGTTTGTCTCCACCTTTCCAATCCTTCTTGTTCATTTCCTCGCAGCCATCTGGTATAATTAGGAATAATTAGCACTCTCCCTCCACTGTGCACCTCCTCTGTCAGTGCTGGCACATCACAATTGATGTGCATTTTCACGATGGTCTGGGCCAGCGGTTCTCAACCTTCCTAATGCCGCGACTCCTTAATACAGTTCCTCATGTTGTGGTGACCCCCAACCATAAAATTATTTTCATGCTACTCTATAACTGTAATTTTGCTACTGTTATGAATCATAATGTAAATATCTTTTTGTTTTCCGATGGTCTTAGGTGACCCCTGTGAAAGGGTCATTTGACCCCCAAACGGGTCACGACCCAGAAGTTGAGAACCGCTGGTTGGGCGTTGTTAGGCAAGCTCAACTAGCCAGATGCAAAGACAAGTAGAAAGGGCGCATTCAGCACAGTGAGTTCTCCATTGTATGGGAGACTCAAAAGCTGATTTCTTTCTTCCTTTTCGTGGACACAGAATTACTATAGTTTAGTGATTATGAATATGTACTTTTAATCCAGAATTTTCTGTATTTGAATGCCAGTTCTGATATTTTCTAGCTGCATGACCTTGTCCAGGTTACTTTCTGCATCTGATAGTCAGTATTTATAAATGGGGATAATAGGTTTGGTTTGAGGACTAAATTAGTTTATATCTATATATCTGTAATAGTTTAGAATGTTTCTTGTATAGAGATAGCACTATTTAAGTAATAGCTAGCTATAACTTAAATGGATTCACATCAGAAGATAGCATATTAACCATATTACTTATCTAACGTGGCATTAAAAATAATTCTATAATTTAATGGCTTAAAACAACAATGATAACAATTTACTAATTCTCATGGTTTCTGTGGATTGAGATGGCTCAGCTGAGACGTTCTGGCTTGGAGATACTTGTGAGATCACAATCCAGTGTAAACTGCTGTTACAGTCATCTGAAGGATGGACTGGAGCAGGAGGACCTACTTCCAGTGTGACACATGCATATGCCTGGGAGGTTGGTGCTGGTTGTTGGCTAGGGGCCTGTTTCTCTCCATGTGGGCCTCTCTTTGGTGCTGCTTGAGTGTCCACACAGCATAGAGGCTGGCTTTCTCCAGAGAGAGGGATTCAAAAGACTAACATGGAAGCTGCAATGCCTTCTATGACCTAGCATTGGAAGTCATATGCTCTCATTTGTGCTGTGTTCTATTGGTCACTCAGTCCAGCTGTGTGTTAATATGAGAGGGTCTATACATAGGTAGTAATACCAGAAGGTAGGCATCACCAGAGGCCTTTTCAGGTCTGGCTAACACCCTAACCAAACTTCATAAGGAAATGAGGCATTAAGTGGAAAAGAAAATTGATTAATTTGCAATGTAAAATACACGTATAATTGAATGTGAAAAGGACCAATATGCTCATGTTAGTGTGATCACTGCATTCTTTTTTCATAGCATTTCTGAAAAGGTGAATTTTAATAATAATTAAAATGCAGCTTTGCCTATTATGGTTTAAAATAAGGAAAATTAAATGGAAGATGTGAATATTTAGTTCCATTAGGCAATAACAACCTGATACATCCAGCTCTGTGGCTGGAGTGATTATACCTGTCCCAGAATTTGTGAGCAAAGCACAGTCGGGCACTTACAGGCTGTTTCTGGATGGGATTTGTCACTATTTCCTTCCTCAAAAATCTCTTTTCAACAATGACTAACCCTATGTGAATGGCACATCTTCTCTTCATTCAAACCTTTCTTTGGGAGATACTCTGTCCCACTGAGATCAGATGAATACTTTTATTTGACCAATTGATCTTATAATTTAGTGCTCAAAGCCAATCTCATCAGAAACAGTAGGAGACATTTCAGTGTCCCCTCAATCTGTGTATATACACCCTCTGTTCCACTCTGCTGTTTCCCTTTTTTCTTTTTCTTTTTTTTGGTTTCACCTGAATTTGTGCCTCAGATCCCACTTAGGTCTTTCAGAAGGGAATACTTCTCCCCAAATTTAGCCTTTTTTTCTGTGATGGGAGTGTTTCAATAAACTATCACTCTTGGCCTCTTCTCAGCCTTTCACTAATTTCTCCTCAGGGAGGGAGGATGACTTAACCTCTCCCTTTTCTCTTGAAGTGAGCTGCCTGTAGAAAGCATGTTTTTCTTTTCCTTTGTGGGCCCTGCAATGGAAAATAGCTCTATTCTTGTCTGGTACTTCCAGGTTTGGAGGGTACATTACTCCAATTCTGTTTTAGTGTGTTTGTTTTGTGTGTGTGTGTGTGTGTGTGTGTGTGTGTGTGTGTGTGTGTGTGTGTGTGTCCTATTTGGAAACCTGATTACCTTTAAATAAAAGTCACATTCCTTATCAATACTAAAGATGATATTTCATTCTTTTCTGCCTTACTCCTTGTCTTATTTGAGAGCTGGTTCAAATGTCAGGCAGGTGGGCATTAATTATTAGCCTGCAGTGTAAAAAAAAAAATCCCTGCAGGGGCCTGCCAATAGCAAGATGGTTAAGAACTGGCTTGGGATGCCAGAGGGCCCCGGTTCGGATCCCACATATGAGGGCCAGTGACACTGCCCTCTACAGCTAAGATGCTGAACAACAGCTCAACCTGGAGCTGGGCTGTTGTGTCGCAGGCGAAGGCGGAGGCTGAAGCCCCTGTGGCAGTGGGTTGCCATGGGCTACCGTGTGTAGTCAGCAGCCAGCGTGAGCGGCCAGTAGCCGCTGTGAGCGGCCGTCCAGAAGCCAACGACTGATGTGCCTCACCCGAGAAGAGCGCAATGATGGTGCCAACTTGGTCCAGTGAAGCAACGTCCTCCACAACTAGACTGAAGAACAAAAAACGACAGCAACTTGTCTGTTCCCCTTCCCCCAATTCCCCAGCACTGTTCCCATCCCCCCAATTCCCCAATAAAAATCTTAAAAAAAAAAATCCCTGCAGTGTTCTATCCCTTCTTACTTCCTCAGAGCTTTCTCTCCAATACTGAGGTGCTGGGGAACAAAGGATTGCAAAGCCAAGATAGCAACTCATTCCAACAATGGTTTTTCTCATAAAAGGCCTCTATCTATGATAAGCACCATGTGTTGCTTTGGCCTCACACATTCCTTTCACATGCAACTTGCCTTTCATTATTTATTAATAGATTTATTTATTATTTATACTATACCTATGTCTGAAAAGAATTTGTTGCTACTTAAATATTATGCTAGACAAATTCTAAATGGCTTATGAATGCTCACTCTTTTTCTCCTATATTGCCTCATAATTCTATCTGTAACTTCAGAGTTTTCCAACTGAACTCTGTGGTATTGTGGTATATTACAAAGACAAAGATCCTGGTAGTCAGAGACTTTAACTTGAGTCCCAGCTTGTAAGTCTGGATAACTCAATTATTCACATATGTGGTCTGACAATTACGTTTGCGAACTTGCCACTGTGTGCTTACATTGGCAGCACTGTACAAACAGCTCAGTAGGTTTCATAACCTTGGTATATCAGTGTCTCACAGCTGTGTTAGGTATAATGTGTGGTGATGTCTGGCTGAGTGACATTCATTATTGTTGTTGTGTGTTTTTGTGTGCCGTCGTGAGAATGTCTGAACTTGAAATAGAGCAATGAACAAACATTAAATTTCTTGTTAAACTTGGCAGAGTGGAAATGAAATAAGGAACACGGTATTCCAAGTTTATGGGGATAATGCCATGAAGAAAACAGCAGCAAACAAGCATTTTTCTAAGGGGAGAGAATGCATCACTGATGAAGAGAAGTCAGAGTGGCCAATAACGAAAAGAACTGACAAAAACATTGCAAAAATTTGTCAAATTGTGTGTCAAAATTGTTGGCTGACTGTGAGAAGCATAGCAGACCAAATAAACATTGATAGAGACACAGTTAGGAAAACTTAACTGAAAATCTTGACGTGAGAAAGGTGTGTGCAAAAATGGTCCTGAAGAAGCTCACTGATGAACAAAAGCAAAGGAGAGTCAAAGTTTGCCAAGACCTTTTGGAGAGGCAAGACAATGTTTTGGGCCATATTATCACTGGTGATGAAACATGGATGTACCAATAAGACCCTGAAACAAAGTGTCAAAGTGCACAATGGAAGTCAGCCAATTCTTCAAGACCAAAAATGTTCTGTCAATCCAAATCAAGAATCAAAATGATGTTGCTAACTTTTTTGATATCAGAGGGATTATTCATTATGAATTTGTAACAACTGGACAAACAATTAACCGAGTTTACTATTTGGAAGTGCTGAAAGGCTGTGTGAACAAGTTAGACAAAAATGACCTGAACTTTTTGCCAACAACTCATGGCTTTGGCATCACAACAATGCACCAGCTCACATGGCACTGTCTGTGAGGGAGTTTTTAGCCAGTAAACAAATAACTGTACTGGAATACTCTCCCTACTCACGTGATCTGATCCCCAATGACTTCAGTCATTACCTGAAGATAAAGGAAATATTAAAAGGAAAACATTTTTTATGACATTCAGGACATCAAGGGTAATATGATGACAGTTCTAATGGCCATCCCAGAAAAAGAGTTCCAAAATTGCTTTGAAGGGTGGACTAGGCGCACTGGCATCGAGGAACAGCTTCCCAAGGGGAGTACTTCGAAGGTGACTGTAGTTGATATTCAGCAATGAGATAGCTCTTTTTCTATAATGAGTTCGTGAACTTAAGCGTCAAACCTCATATATCTCAATTTATGTATAATTCCATCTATAAAATGTAGTTTTTGTGAGAATCAAATAAAATAATACATGTTAAATAAATTAAAATTATTATGAAAAATGAACATGATTATAACTAAACCAATAATATTATGAAGTATATGTCTAATAGTTATCATTTTAAGGTATTGCCTTTGATGGTTATGGTGGAAGTTACCGTATATTCCATTCTAGAAGATATTGATAATAATTATTAAAGTAATATTAAAGCACATATATATCATGAGAGAAAGACAATTTAAAAGTGTGTTTTCAAATATGATACTCTTATCAGACTCTTAAGAGTATAACATAGTTGTTTCTGACTAGTAACAGTTTTTAGAAAGTATAAACAGATTCTATGATCTATTCTTGTGGTTTGTTGATGGTAAATAAAATGGCTACACGTATAAAAAAGTGTTTTTATTGATATCAAAGAAATATTTGTGCTAAATGGCACAAGAGGAATGAGAATACTAACCAAGTATGTTCACTGCTGACAGCTGTAGTTTATTTTATTAAATTCCAAGTTATTTGCAGATTCTGATTATGTACCTCCAGTACTTCTGATTGATTAGTCTTACAGGGTTTTCTCATCTTTCTCTAAATGTTTTTGCCTGTCTCCATTTCCATCCAGAGGTAACAAACATGTCACCCAAGGACAGAATATAACCCAGAGAGATGTTTGGTTTGAGCTTGCAGAGTGCTCACTTTTTAGAGCCAATTTTTAAAATCTGGACATTTTACATGAAAATCCATGTTACTAGATTCTGCTGAAAAATTAGAATGGATGTAACAGAGCGCTTTCATTTTTACATGGCCAAATTCACTGAAGCCAACTTTTTCCCTTTTGATGAGGTAAGGTCTCTCTAATTCGCTATAGCCAGTCCCCTCCCTCATGCCCCACTTTCTATCATACCCTCCTTGTCTGCTTCAGCTGTGTGTTATCTGCTGCACTCCTGAAGCATCTGCAGTTTGGACCTGAAAAGGTTTTCATTCATGTGTAGTCTTGATCTCTCCTTTAAGTATATTTGCCATTGATTTTAGTTTATTATCTTTGGAATACTTATTTTGGAGTAGTCTTTTTAATTTAAATCTTAATTGATGAAATTTTACCTTAACTATTTTTCTTCCTAACATTTAAAATTGTTATTATTGCTATTTTATCCATTCTTTGACTACATAAACCATGCAGGGCACGCACGCGCGCGCGCGCACACACACACACACACACACACACACACACGCACATCTATCAGATTTGCACAAGTTAAAAGGGATTTAAACACTGAGAAATTTGAGGGGCAGAAGTGTTTTTGAGAAAACCAAATTGAGATCATGATCAGGAAATGCTTATATAACATGCTAAATAAGTTGAAATTTGCCTCTAATGCTTACCCATTTCAATGTGGCTAGTCTTTGTTTTTATCAAAGCTTGCAAAGTGAGTAGTGTTTAAAAAAAAGTTTAAATTTTCTGCACGTATCTGACCAGTTTTCCCAACATCATTTATTGAATAGACTGTCTTTACCCCACTGTGTAGTCTTGCCTCCTTTGTCATAGATTAAATGACCATAGAGGTGTGGCATTATTTGGGGGCTCTCTATGCTGTTCCATTGACCTATATGTCAGCTTTTATGCCAGTGCCACACTGTTTTGATTACTGTATATAGCCTTATAGTATAGTTGATATCAGGTAGCATGAAACCTTGAATTTTGTTCTTCTTAAGATTGCTGTGATGATTTCGGGTCTTTTGTGCTTAAATATAAATTTTAGGATTATTTATTCTACTTCTGTGAAAAATGCCATTGATATTTTAATAAGCATTGCATTAACTCTACAGATTACTTTTGGTAGTATGCACATTTAATGATGTTCATTCTTCCTATCCATGAGCACTGTATATGCTTCCATTTATTTGTATCTTCTTCAATGTCTTTTTTCAGTGTCTTATAGTTTTCCAAATATAGATCTTTTACCTTCTTGGTTAAATTTAATCCTAGGTATTTAATTTTTTTGGATGCAATTGCAAATGGGAATGTTTCCTTTTCTTTTCTTTTTTTTTTAAAAGGATTTTTTTATTGGGGAATTGGGGGAAGGGGAACAGACAAGTTGCTGTCGTTTTGTTCTTCAGTCTAGTTGTGGAGGACGTTGCTTCACTGGCCCAAGTTGGCACCATCATTGTGCTCTTCCCGGTGAGGCAGATCAGTCGCCGGCTTCTGGACGGCCGCTCACTGCGGCTGCTGGCTGTTCACGCTGGCTGCTGGCTACATACGGTAGCCCATGGCAACCCACTGCCACAGGGGCTGCAGCATACGCCGTCGCCGGCGACTCACGGCAGCCCAGCTCCAGGTTGAGCTGTTGTTCAGCATCTTAGCTGTGGAGGGCAGTGTCACTGGCCCTCATATGTGGGATCCAAACCGGGGCCCTCTGGCGTCCCAAGCCAGTTCTTAACCATCGTGCCACTCGGCCGGCCTGGGGATGTTTTCTTAATTTCTCTATCTTACAGTTCATTGTTAGTATATAAAAATGCAACCAATTTCTGAATATTAATGTTTTATATAGATCAACTTCATATATTATATACAAGAATAAACTCAAAATGGACTAAAGACTTAAATGTATGACCCCAAACCATAAAACTTCTAGAAGAAAACATAGGGAATAAACTCTCAGACATTGCTCTTAGTGATATATTTTCTGATCTATCTCCTTGGGCCAGGGAAACAAAGGAAAAAAAAAATGAGACTACATCAAAACATTAAACTAAAAAGCTTTTGCACAGCAAAGGAAACCACCAACAAAATGAAAAAGCAACACACTAAATGGGAGAAGATATTCACCAATGATACATCTGATATAGGGTTAATATTCAAAATTTATAAAGTATTCATACAACTCAAAAACAGAAAAAAACAAACAATCCAATTAAAAAATGGGCAGAGGACCTGAATAGACATTTCTCCAGAGGACATACACATAGCTAATAGACATATGAAAAGATGCTCAATGTCACTAACCATCAGAGAAATCCAAATTATAACCACAATGAAATATCACCTAACACACTTGTCAGAATGGTTACCATCAATAAATCAACAAACAACAAGTGCTGGAGGGGATGTGGTGAATAAAGAACCCTTGTACACTGCAGGTGGGATTGCAAGTTTGTGCAGCCACTATGGAAAACAGTTTGGAGTTTCCTCAAAAAATTGAAAATAGAACTACTTAATGACCTAGCAATTTCATTTCTGGGTATTTATATGAAGGAATACAAAACACAAATTTTAAAAGATCTATGTATCCCTATGTTCATTGAGGCACTGTTTACAATTGCCAAGATATGGAAATAACCTAGGTGCCCATCAATAGACGATTAGCTAAAGAAGAGGTGGTACATTTATAGAATGGAGTATTACTCAGACATAAGAAAATAGAAAGAAATCTTGCCATCTGCAACAACTTGGATGGACCTAGAAGGTAGTGTGCTGAGTGCAGTAAGTCAGACAGAGAAAAACAAATGCCATATGATTTCACTTATGTGTGGAATCTAAAGAACCAAACAAACAAACAAAACAGAAACAGACTCATAGATACAGAGAACAAGCTGGTGGTTTCCAGAGTGAAGGGGGGTTGGGGAGCTGGGTGAAATAGATAAAGAGATTAAGAAATACAAATTGGTAGTTACAAAATACTCATGTGGATGTAAAGTACAGCATAGAGAATATAGTCAATAATGTTGCAACAACTATGCATAGTGTCAAGTGGATACTTAACTAATCGGGGGATCACTGCATAAATTATATTAATGTCTAACCACTATACTGTACACCTGAGATTAATATAAAATAATGTTGAATGTCAAGTGTTAACTGAAAAAGTTTTATAAAAACCCAGAAAATGATATCCATGTAATGAACTCAATGGATCATCAGGACACTTTTTTAAACAAATAATTTTAAATTATGGAAGGACATTTAATCTCTAACTATTAAATGAAAGTATCATCTTGTCGTTTTTCAGATGAGCGTTTCTTAAACAGATTCCTTAGAGTTCTTAGAATATTTCTGCTGTTACAGCTTCTTTTTTTTTTCCACACGTTTCCTCACAAAATAAGCTGTAAAACCCCCTAGGATGGATCGGAATTGTGATATCCTGATAAATGGCTTGAGCTAGTTTAGGTTATTGGAGTGGGTGAAGCTAGTACCTAATCACCTTAATTAGGCATAGGGTGAGTGTTCCACTGGCACCCCTCCCATTTGGGATCCTTTTTGATTGAGCTTCAAGGAATGTCACTCCCCTAAAATGAGGAACACTCCGTCAGCACCCAGGAAAAAGCTGTCCTGAGATCTTTTAGAAATATCAGCACTCCTGGTGTGCACAAAATGGAAGCCTCTTAACATATGCACTGCATTGTTGTATCCTTATTTTTATATGAGTTAGATTAAAATACGGAGGTTTTATGTTTTAATTAAATAGGATTTGGTTTGGGACATCTAAATTTTAGTTTAGGATACATATTACTTTGTCATGTGTTTCATGCATCCGGCATAGAAATACATTCTATTATACCTTGCATTTCAGATACACCTACATTTCATTTCATCTAAAAATTCTTTATAGGTGTATCAACACCTCTATCTTTATCTGTGTTTCTCTTTTGCTTCCTCTCACCATTTATTACCATGAAATTTTAATGAAGTGTTTTGCTTTTCTCAAAAATGAGACAACTGAACACATCTCTATTTATACTTTAAGAATACATATGTTCAGGCAAGAGTTAAAAGGGAGAAAGGGCACACTTGGCATGATATACACAAATGTGTTACTTAAAGGCAAGAGTTGAAAGGAAGATACTATGACTTAGTATATTTCCCACTGTTACTTCAGAGGGCATGACTTTGAATTAAGTGCTCATTTTGCTCAATTTTTAATGGAATATTATTAGGGCAAATTAATTTTGTAACAAACTCTCTTGGGAATTAGTGATACAGTCCCAAACACTTATGAGTGTCTTCAACATTTTCTGAGACTATTTCTGTGTCCAGCTCACCACATGACACTGATTAAGACCGAGTATAAAACACATGAATTAGGTAGTCTAGTTAAGCAATTATACATAACAAGATGCTGGAGGGTGAACAGAGTCATGGTTCATTTATTTTTAATACTAATATTTTATAAACTAGTTCTTATTTTGCGAAATTCATACAAAGGGCATTACTTAATGTTAACAAGTGATCTCTAACTATTAAATGAAATATTTGTCCATAAAATCTGATCTATTTGGTAAAAGTCTTGACAGGATATCATAATACGTTTTTGGAATTTTATTCAATCATTCTGTTCATAGTACATGTTCAACTGTTCTTTGTTCCTTCTCCTTATTAACGCTCAACTTCTTTAGATAAAACCTCCATTTAATGTAACCAGTTTAGAGATATGAATTTTCTGATTGAATCTAGCCTAGTCAGCTCATAGATATTTCATCTCTAGTACCAACTGTCAGTCTCCTAATATTCCCTCAGACTGCCTGTCACCAGAGTGTTACTTGTTTTTTATAACATTGCTTTCACCTCAGAAAAAGGCCCTCCATAGCCTCGGCTGCTTAGATATTTCTCTCTGATTAACTCATTTTTCCAACAGCAGTGACAAGCTTTCCATTTTATCTCCAAAGTGGAGAAATATTTATTAAAAGTTGTGTATCAGAGGATTTACAATATGCCTTAAACATATCTTGCTATATGAAATTAAAATTAAAGCATGATTAAATATAAACAGATAAAACAAATACAACTTCCTAAAAAAACTACTCTATACAAAATGATAGCTAATTAAGTATAATTATATATAATTGAGTATAATTATCTTATGTATCTTATAACTTTGATTAACATAAATTGATACATATGTATAAAGTATATATGTGTATATAAATAAACAAATATATATATATATATGTATGTATTTTGCTTCTCTCTCTCATTCAGCCTTCAAATTTTCAGAACCCTTTGATAGGCTCTTTTACATATGCTCACAGACTATTCTCAGTAATGATGTGGCAGCTCTGATTTTATTTCTATTCTGTTCCTCAACTTCCTTTGCGTTGACACAATTAGTTATCATCATGGCCCCTGGGCACCAATGACCCCACTGCTTTCTGCACTG
This sequence comes from Hipposideros armiger, assembly GCF_001890085.2. NCBI lineage: Eukaryota > Metazoa > Chordata > Mammalia > Chiroptera > Hipposideridae > Hipposideros > Hipposideros armiger. Next base: position 414,011 of record NW_017732297.1, on the reverse strand, counting down.
GCTCCTGCTTGTTCACAGGTACAGTGTTGGGTCCACTGTAATTTCCCACACACCACTAAAACTTTCAAGCGGGCTCTGTGGTTTTCTACCTTCAGAGTCTCCAAAGACAAATCTATCAGGTGGAGGAGAATGCCTGTTTGTCCTTTCATGTTACTGCAATAAATAAACCCTACTGGCAGTTATGACTTTGAGAGTCTCTTGTGTAGTTTATGTGGTTAAAATGTAGCCTTTGAGTTGGGAGAAGTCCAGAGTTATGAAGAATCTGTGACTTTATCATGTAAGAGGAGAAGAAGATCATCCATGAACCAGTGCAATGTGGCTGGCTGCTGATTTGGAGAAAGCTGGAGATATAATGAGGTTTGGTCAAGCCAGAGGTATGGGAATGGGAACTGTGGTCAGAAAAGAGGTGTCACACTTCAGTAGTTGTGAGTCATAAAAATTGCTGGTAGGAGGCCATGTTTTGATGTGTTAGGTTAAACCTTAAAAAGTCAGACCTGTTTAACACTGCAAAAACTGTAAAACTGCCCAGCCTCTGGACACCTGGTCTGTGAGGTTAAAGATGCGAGAGTAGATTTTCCTGTTGGTCATTCTGTGCTCACGCTGATGCCCTGTCCATCTAGTTCATTTCCCTCTCTCTCTCTCATATACCTGTCCATCCAGTCTTCCCTCTCCTGGGCTGATAGTCCATTTGTTAATACATTCTGCAAGAGGACAACCAAATTAGTGTTGAAACAAAAATACTGGATTTTTAATGAAAAGGCTCTTTAAATTTTCAAGTACCACATTGTGGGGCTGATATATCAGCTTAAGTACCTGGTACCAGTAGGTGAATCTGAATAGCAAGCACCATGTTTTTCTCACAAATCCTCCTCAGGACTGAAAGTTTGATGTTTTCAAGCTCATCTGAGTAAATTTTTCTTTTTCTTTTTAAGACTGTGTTCTCCCTCCAGAAGTCCTAAGCAATTTATTCAGTAGGCTTCTGTTGGGCCTGCACCAGTTAGTCCCAAATATGTCTGGATCGAGCTACAAATAAAGCCTAAACCATAGGAGAGATATGTGCTACATTTACATTGCTGCATAAAAACGTTACATTAAGGGCCCACAGAGTGGCGCGTTGCTTAGGAGTTGGCTTGGGACGCCGGCTCTGAGCAGTAAGACCCCGGTTCAGATCCCACATGAGGTCCATTGACGCTGCTCCCTCTACAGCTAAGGTGGTGAACAACAGCTCGACCTAGAGCTGGGCTGTCCTGCGATGCCAGCGATGGCATGGGCTACAGTGGGGCTGGCCAGCAGCTGGCATGACCTTTCTTAAGCTGCTGTGGGCCTCTGTGGGCAGCTGTGGATGGCTGTCCAATGGCCAGCAAGCGACTGCCTAACCCAGGAAGAGCATAATGATAATACCAACATGGGCCAGTGGGGCGACATCCTCCACAACTAGACTGAAGAACAAAAGAATAGCAATTTGTCTGTTCCCCTTCCCTGATTCCCCAATAAATTCTTAAAAAAAAATTACATTAACAGAGTTCACATGACCACAATACTTAACAGCTATTTCAGATGTCATTGATTACCTATACATTTCTCTATTTATCTTTTGAGTGTTATTTACAAATTTCATCTTTACAGTATACATTTAGTGGCTTACTTGGTATACAAACTCCAAGATAGAGTGACTAGAATAAAACTTATAAAAAGTGCTACAGTGAAAGTTTGGGGTGCATTTTGATTGAAATGGGTCAGTGTGGCTGTCTGGTAGTGAACTAGGCACAGAGTGTGGGGGTGGTAGAAAAGGTAAGCCAGAGGCTACGCAGGCATATAATAGCTTATAGGCTATTGTAAGTATTTAAAATGTTATCCCATGTATACTGGGAAGCAATTGGCAGGTTTTAAGCATGGGGCAGGTAACAACTTTATTTATCTTTTAAAAAGATCACTGATGTCTGTATGATAAATGGATTAGAGGTGTATTAGGGAGGGGATCGAAAGTAGGGAAGCCAATTAGCACACATTATAATAGCCCAGGCAGGTGGTGACAGTGAGTGGTTCTCTTAGTGAGAATGAAAATCGACAGAATGCAGATACTGTATTAGAATGACATTTTGGAGGTAGAATTTATAGGACCTGGTGATGGTGATTGTCAAAGCTTTCTTTCATATCTATGGCTTCAATGAATAGATAGGGGAAATCAATATAGAAATGTGATGAATACTCGTATGTGTTATCTCATTTAAAGTTCAAAATACTTGGGCCTGCTGAGTGGTGCATTGGTTAGGGGTTGGCTTGGGATGCCAGCTCTGAGCAGCAGGGCCCTGGTTCAGATCCCGCATGAGGATCAGTGACACTACGCCCTCTACAGCTAAGATGGTGAACAACAGCTCGACCTGGAGCTGGGCTGCCGTGAGTCGCCGGCGACAGCTTAGGCTGCAGTGGAGCTGGCTGGCAGCGGGGTGTGAGCTTTCATGAGCTGCCATGAGCTGCCATGAGCCACTGTGAGTGGCCGTCCAATGGCCCACAAGCGACTGCCTCACCCAGGAAGAGTGCAATGTTAATACCTACATGGGCCAGTGGGGCGACATCCTCCACAACTAGACTGAAGAACAAAAGGACATCAACTTGTCTGTTCCTCTTCTCCGATTCCCCAATGCTGTTCCCCTCCCCCAATTCCCTAATAAAATCTTTAAAGAAAAAAAAAAAGTTCAAAATACTTAGAATATACTTATCCCTTCATTTATTTCTCAGAATACAATTTTCACCGTGCATTTATTCAGAAACATTTATGAGCATTGCATGTGTACCAGGCATTTTACTAAGTATTGAAGATATAAAAATGAATAAGATATGGTCCTTGCTTCAAGAGCCATAATTATTCTGCAAGAGATTGACAAACAATTTTGTGCAAGCAAATTTTGTTCATGAATATTTATGAAACAATCCAAATTATTAGCAAAACAAATCCATTGATGTACAAAAACAATAGCACACCATGACCTAGTTAATCTTTTCCTAGTAATTTAAAGGTCAGTTAACATTAGAAAATACGTAATGCATTAAAGGCAGAAACATGTATAATCATGTCAATGGGAGCTTAAAACAGATTCTGATAATTCAATTCTCCTTCATGATTAAAATAAATAAAATTCCTTTCACTTGCTAAGACATATCTACCAGAACTTATGGCATGTGTCATTTTTAATGGGAAAATTTTAGAAACATTCACTAGAGAATTAGGAAAAAGGAAAGGGTGCCCAATGTCCCACTTTCTTTTTAAGCTCCACACTGGAGATCCTAACCAATATAAGAAGACAACAAAAAAATTAAATTCCACAAGAATAGGAAAGAGAAAAATAGGATTGAATGCTCTTCTGTATCAGGTTGGGCTAAGCTTTCTGAGGTAACATAGAAATACCAAAATCCAAGAGCTTAACAAAAAATGTTTATGTCTCAATTACATAATATTGGATTCAGTATGTCAAGAGCTGTGAGGGTTTGACATTTGACCCTACTTGCAAGCTATGAATTAGTCTGATGCATCAGAGATAATGGACTTCATTACTCATGGCAGCTAGCAGCATACTCATACACATCATGTTGGCTTTGTTCCCCTGACCCAAGTTTCCACATGACAACTCAGTGGACCACATTACAGAAGAGGAACCCTGAGCTTAGAGAATGTAAATATTTTATATTAGAGTAAGCATGTGTGCCCTTTTTAACAGTGAGACTATATCTGTTCTCCAATGTTGTTGGCTATACAAACACTCTTAAGAGATAGTTCAGAAAAAGGCAGTCTGTGCCTCTGCTTATAATATGTGCAGAAACATGAGACCAATGGAGAATTGTCCTCCAATACAGTAAATCCATCCTCCCATCTCATCCTTAAGGATTCAGACTCTGTTCTATCTCCCACATGTGACCTTGTCACCAAGTCAGGAGAAGGGAGAATGTGGAGAAATCACATCCATTCCCAATGCTTCATCTCAGATGTATGAAGCAATGTTTTCTCTCACAGCCCATTGTGTAGACGCAATGGGAGTATATGGACTATGTTTACTACAATTTCAAACCAGTATTCCATAAGTTGTTGTTTTCTTTGAAGATTTTATTGGGGAATTGGGGGAGGGGAACAGGGTTGGGGAATCAAGGAAGGGGAACAGATAAGTTGCTGTTCTTTTGTTCTTCAGTTTAGTTGTGGAGGACATTGCTTCACTGGCCCATGTTGGTATTATCATTGCACTCTTCCTGGGTGAGGCAGTCACTCACAGGCCATTGGATGGCTGCTCACGCCTGATGCCAGCCAGCCCCACTGTAGCCCACGCCATTGCCAGCGACTCATGGCAGCCCAGCTCCAGGTTGAGCTGTTGTTCATCATCTTAGCTGTAGAGGGCACAGTGTCACTGACCACCACATGGGATCCGAACTGAGGCCCTGCTGCTCAGAGCTGGCATCCCAAGCCAACTCTTAACTAACGAGCCACTCAGCCGGCCTGAGATATTTATTTTAGTGAAAAAAGGTTAACACCCATACATTTTCTCAAACACTCAGATGTGTCATTTAAAATATTTTTTTTTGGAAAATAATTATATTAATTATTTTTTTTACTTGAATCACAAAAATGATTGTAGTCAAACCAGTTAAGAAATGATTTTAATATCTGGTAGTAGAAAAGAAAAACAAACATTAAAATTTACATATTTGGCTATTTGAACTTTCCATTTTTAGATAATCTTAAAATTCACATTACTTTTACATTTTAATGCTTTCTAGTCAATTTATCAGAAACAGAGACCATACAAAAAGTGAGTTCAGCAAATGTACTGCATACAGGTTTGTGTATAAAGTCAACTACAAGTCCATGTAACATAAACATGTATAGGAAATACAATTTTTACAAAAGAAGTTCTTTGTAACAGCCAAATAAATTAGGAAAAAACTAAGAAAGAGCCTAAGAAATTTCATGAACAATCTTTAAACAGAAAACTCATAAAAGAATTGAGAAACATTCATGCAGACTTGAATAATTGGCATGCTATTCCTTGCTCATGATTTGTCTGACTCAATCATTATAATTAAAGATGTCAATTCTCCCCCAAATGATCTATATAGTTAATGTCAGCTCAGTTAAAATTCTGATAGAAATTTCATGATGTGTAAAATAAAAATAAAAATTTTCAGAAGAACCAAACCATTCTTTAAAATGGAAAACAAAGTAGAAAAACTTTCACTATTGGCTAACAAAACTTATTTTAAAATTGTATGATTAGACTACATGATATTTGTGCAAGGACAAGCTAATTAAATGGAATACAAGAGTGAGCCCTAAAATACACCAATGTATATCTGGACCCTTGAGTTTTGAAACTTGTGCTAGTACAGGGCAATGAGGAAGAAAATGGTGTTGGGATAATAGGCTATAGAGGTGGAAAAAATTTGCCCTACATCACCTCATCCCCCAAACAAATTGTTTCCAGGGGGAAAACAATAAATTTCCTAGAATATAATATAAGATATACATAATGATCTGTTTTGGTAAAAATTTATATAATACTCTACGAAAAGGACTAGCCACAAAAAGTTTTATAATTTGGACTACAATTGAAATAAGAACTTCTGTGTCTCAGAGTATATCAATTAGAAATTAAAATTTTAAGTTACAGTGTGGAAAATTACATTTGAAACACATATTAAGAACTTCAAAATTAATAAGGGAAAGTCAAAATTTATAAAAGAAAAATATTGGCCAGATTTTTAAACAGGCATAAAGAAGGATATCCAAGTGATCAATAAATATAAGAAAAGGCATTAAACCTCGTTAGGAATCAAGGAAATGAAAATTAAGCACATTGTAAAACCACTATAAACCTACCAAAATGGTTCGTATTTAACAAGGACGATGCATAGTTTTAGTTAGTAAATGGAGCAACAGGAACCCTCACATATGGGTGATAGAAGAGTAAATTGTACATGGTTTATGGAAGGAATGCATGGGTAGTCACAGAACAGGCTGAGAATTTTGAAATCCCAAATCCCCTAAACCTTCCTTCCTAATTGAAGCAACAACACACCTCTTTCCCTCCCTTGAAGACTTCAGCTATGGCTATTGTCTCACAAGTGGATGCTAATTTTTCTCAAACCCAATCTTTATCTTCTCCAATCCATGAGAATTAAGTCTCAGCATAGACAAAGGCAAAGCGCCAGAATTATATGGGGAACTATAGCCTATACAGTTGACTCTTGAACAATGCAAATGTCAGAAGCGCCAGCCATGCTTGCAGTAAAAAACCTGAGTATAACTTAACTAGGCCCTCCACATATTTCCGACCATGGATAGAAAAGAGGTGTGTGACTTTAGTATTTGTTGGTAGCAGTCTGGTAGGAGTAATGGGTTGAATTGTGTCCCCACCAAAAGATACATTGAAGTCCTAACCCCAATTACCTCAGAATATGACCATTTTGGAAAGAGAGTCTTTACAGAGGTAATTGAGTTGAAATGAGATCATTAGGATAGGTTCTAATCCAATATGACTGGTATCTTTTTAAAAAGAGGAGATTTGGACACAGAAACAGACATGCACAGAAGAAAGAAAGATGACACACGGATAAATGGGCATGTTACTAGTGTGATGCATCCAAAAGCCAAGGAACACCAAGAATCATAGACAAACACCAGAAGCTAAAAGAGACAAGAAAAAAATCTATCCCCCATAGCTATCAGAGAGCGTGGCTCTGCCAACACCTTGATTTTGGGCTTTTAGCCTCCAGAACTGTGAGACAATAAATTTCTGTTATTTTAAGCTACCTAGTTTTCTGTACTTTGTTACAGCAGCCCCAGGAACAATACAGGCACTGCATATGAGGATTGACCTAAGGTCATTAGATGAAAGAAGTTGAAATATCAAATCAGATGGACTCAAATTCGTGGGTGTACTCATCAGGGATTCAGGATTTAACATAGTAGCTTGAGCATTTGGGAGTGGTATAATAATCTACAGTTGTTTAATGGATACCTGGACTCATTGGTGGCCTTATGGTTAGTGAGGGTAAAATGCCAAACTTTCACTGGCATGCTATAAAAGCAGTCTGAACACCTAGTAAGATGATAATTTTGAATGAATTGTGAGCAAATTGCCCAACTACCCCGTCAGTGTACTCTTCAGCAGGGTCCCGAAGATATGCTCTTTGCCAAGATATTATAAAATGCAGTCATGAAGGAGCTTTGCCGCTTTTTGTGGTGGCTATTGTGGGAAGCCAGAGTTGACTGTGGTGGATTCATTTATCTTAATAGAACTAATGACGCCCGTAGGGGTAGAATTAGATAGGGCCACAATTTTCAAAGTAAGCCAAAGGAACAGAATAATTAGTAGACTATTTTGACCCATGGGGATTGGCGGCGATGATAAATTGATCATGAGATCCCTAGAAAAGAATAGATGATACCTCCTGACATATACAGGTGGTAGGTTAATTATCTTTTGCTGCATAACAAATTATTCCAACATTTAGCAGCTTAAAACAATGCATATTTATTAACTCACAATTTCTAAGAATCAGGAATTTAGGAGCAGTGTAGCTGGGTGGTTCTGGTTTCAGGGTCCCTCATGAGGTGGCAGTAAATATGTAAGACAGTGTTTCATTCATATGAAGGTTTCACTGGGACTGGAGAATCCACATACATGGCTATTGGCTATTGCTGACTATGAGCAGGAGACCTCTATCCCTTGCCACATAGACCTCCACAGAGCTGCTTGAGTTTCTTTCATGACACGGTAGCTAGCTGCTCCCAGGAAGAGTGATCCAAGAAAGAGAGTGAGGAGGAAAACAAAATCTCCTTTATGATCTCGTCACAGAAGTTACACAGTATCATTTCTGCCACATTCTTTTCATTACTGTTGAGTCACTAAATATAACCTATACCTCAGGGGAGGAGAATTAAGCTTCACCTCTTGATGGGAGTACTTGTACAGTTATTAACTAGATCCCTAACTTGCTTCAGCATAGTGGAGATTCAAAGATTTTTTGCTGAGTTCTGTAGATACGTTTGTTCACAAACTTGAAGCCCTTAATAGTTTTTACTATTATTCTGTTAGACGTAGAGCCTACACATTAAATAACTTATTTACTTGCCTGTCAAATGATGACAGCACAAAAATGGGTTTTAAGCTTATTTTTGTTTGCTTGTTTGTTTGTTTTGAAGTGTTGCATGGTAGATATCATCGTTCTTAAATTTTTTTCATACGATATTCACTAATTGTTTTCAAATGGGAAAATAATAACTAAATTAATCTCTACAACTCTGGTTAAAAAAATAACTATTCATTAAGGCAGATTAGCTCTAAATTTGTGACTTACTCATATATTAAGTCATTTATCTACTCCAATGTAAGCAAATAAGCAAATCAGTTAGTGAAAATTATTGAAGGATCTTTTACAGGAAACTGCAAAATTTGTCAACTTTTGATATTTTCCAAGTTAAAAAACAACTCCCTCTGGTACCTTCCATTTCTTTTCATCATGGAGTCCACATTACATCTAGCAGAATTCAACCAGATGGCTGGTAAAAGAAATTTATCACCAATTTTAACTAGTGCATTTCACAGAAGTCTTTTAATTTATATATGGAAATTTTATGAAGTGTTTCTTCGCCAGACCTTAATGTAAATTAACACAGGCCCTGAGGCCCAGAGTTCCCAAAAAGTTAGGCTGGCCAGATTTAAAAAGCACCAGGCTGTGGAGAGATAAGAAACATAAAGTGAACCATAACACTAATTTATACTCATGCCTTCAATTGACATAAACTATACTAGCTTCTATTCTGGTCATTATTATGCATGGAAGTAGTTAGAGAAGGTAGTAACTGAGAGAGAATTAAAAGTAATAATCTTTTCTGAATAACTGGCCTAAATCTTTCTTAACCTTTATTGTTACTGTTTTTCATGTAAACTGATAATAAATTAAGTGGTTAGCCTCTTTAGCAAGTTCTCCACACCCACTCTTTTCCCTCCATTGCTAGTCACTGATCTTTTTCTCTTCCTCCAAGTTTCCTTGTAGTCACCTCTGGAATTAATATTTATAGCCACGATGATATGAACACTCAGACGAGATCCAGCTATTTTCAATCATTGCATTGTAGGGTTAGCTTTAGCAGGTGAGGAGTTCATCAAGTTGGAGTTTACTTTGTTGGAAATTTCTATTCATAGACTTTCTTTAAGAATAGGATGTGAGAAAGACATTAATAATGAAATACATTGTCCTCTTCCTAAGTAAGTGGTATTGTCATTCCCTGTTTTGCGGTATGGCTGAAAACCCAGAGCCTTTTGTAGCAGCTTTTTCTATGTTGTTCGAATGTTAAAGAGAGCCCTTTGGTCTGCAGCTGCTGATACAATTCACTGAGGCTGATGCACCTCGGAAGCATTTCCCATTTCTTTTTCAGAAATTAATTCAGAACACAGAAGTCTTTTGAAATGAGCACATGTGGTGCACACATACTAATAACGTATCAGTGAAAAGGCTCTGGTTGTGAGTATAGAATATGACGCAGGCTAAATGAAAATAAATGCATTATTCAGGATACTAGGAACTCACACATATATTTTTTTTAAAGTCTGAAAAACCTATACAGTGATGAGGATAATCCAGATTGAAAGTCAGGAACTGATGACTCATCTCTTCCACATTGGTCGGGGAAAGGCAGACATTGAATGGCCTCCTGTTTTTTTTTGCCATGATGCTTGAGATTCTAATTACAGGGACGGTGAGACTTTGATGGATCTGTGTGCAGGCACAGTGAATGACAGTTCCACCAGAACATCATGAAGTTATGAAGGGTGGTAACTCAGTATTAATTGATACCAAAAATAAATAAATTCATAAATAAATGGTATGATAAGAAGGCTGTTGGTTTTATTACACAACTTCTCCTGGTCTTTGGATAATATGGACAATTAATTACTATTTGTTTTTTGGGTTCCGGTTTCCAAGGGCTACAAAACATATCAAGCATTGGATCTAATCCAGCCAAAAATATTACTAAATCTGGAAAAGAGCACTACCCTGCATGGAAAGGAGTAAACTACACTTAAGAATTAATACAGTGGGGCCAGCCGAGTGGCTCAGTTGGTTAAGAGTTTGCTTGGGAGCGCGAGCTCTGAGCAGCAGGGCCGCCAGTTCGGATCCCACATGGGCCAGTGATGTTATGTCCTCTATAGCTAAGATGGTGAACAACAGCTCGACCTGGAGCTGGGCTGCCGTGAGTGGCCGGCAATGGCATAGCCTGCAGCCCCTGCTGCAGTTGGGTTCCCACAAGCTACTGTGAGTGGCCGGCAGCCGGCATGAGCTGCCAAGAGCTGCCGTGAGTGGCCATCTAATGGCCAGCGAGTGACTACCTCACCTGGGAAGAGCACAATGATAATACCAACATGGGCCAGTGAAGCGACACCCTCCACAACTAGACTGAAGAACAAAAGGACAGCAACTTGTCTGTTCCCCTTCTCCGATTCCCCAATGCTGTCCCCCTCCCCCAATTCCCCAATAAAATCTTTTAAAAAAATAAAATAAAAAACAATACAGTGAACAAGCATTTAAATTCTAAACTAACTTTTGCCAATTTGGTATAAATATATAAGAAAGCTAAAAGTGGTTTTGAGGGTCTCTATTGAACAATAACATTTCCAAGTATAATAATACTTTATATATATATATATATATATATATATATATATATATATATATATATATATATATATATATACCATATAGAAAATGCTTAAACCTTTGTGGGAAAATAAACTATTGGATTTCTAAAATTTTTACAGACAAAGCTGTATGCTTTTTGAAATTTCCCATTTAAAATTGGAAAACTAGACAATGGGCATTTGTGCCATAGCAGTTGTGGAAATGGTATGTCTTTCCACTGTGACTCATATTTTTCAGTTATGAGAGCATTTGTGGTATTATGCTGCTATCTTGAAAAGATTTTTTTCTTCATTTTTATAGCTACCAGTTGTCTATAAAGAATCTTCTTAAACATACTGATAACAATGACTAAATTATATTTAATGTTGGATATATGCCAAAACTTTAAAAGTATTATCTCGCTTAATCTTCACTGTAATCAAATGAAATTGATCAAGGTTTCTCAACCTCAGTACCTAGGGCCACCTGGCAGAAGTCACAAAGCAATCCATAGATGGTCACCACCTGCATCATGGTTGCCATTGCCTTAAGAGGCCAAGCCATGAACCAAGGTTGGCTGCCACTAGTGCTGGGCTTAGAGCTGCTTAGCCAGAGGTACAGGACATGCTCAAGCCAGATGCTGCTTGTCTGGGTTCTGTAAACCTTTGAGAGACCCTACAAAAGTTTGCAGCATGAGCTAAGGCAGGTGGTTTGTAAGAAATAGCCACTGGAAACGGCTTGGGTGTGCCTGAAATTTGGGTGGGGCGGGGTCTCAGAATCACCGGGCAGGACAAATGAATGGTGTGATCAGCTTGATGGAGACTCAGATACAGCTGCTGCCTGTGTCTGCATGTCGGGAAGCGGGAGGGCTCAACAAAGAAACAATGGCTTCCACCAGCTCCTCTGGCCAGGAGAAAGCTACCCCTCTGGCCCTTGCCCTGAAGTCAGACAAGTCAGTTTCCCCCCATATGTCCATGTTGCCTCTTCAGATGCTGTCCAAGTGCTGGAGCTCAGAGCCAGTCATTCCATCGGTGAGTAAATCTGGAGTGGTCCCTTTAAGAGGAGCACCTGGGACTCCAGCTGCCCTCTGTCACACTCAGCCACAATCTCCGCTGGTTTTCACAACCAGAAATCATGGGGGCTTCTCTCCCTGACACTGAAACCTTGGGCTGAGGAAGAGCTGGGACCCCTCACTCCTTCAAGGGGTGACCTCTGCAGCCGAGATATTCCTCCCATGATCTGCCTGATAATGGGAACACACAGGTTTGGGACCAGCCTGTTCTGCATCTCTGCCCCTCCTACCAGCCTTGAGGTGGCTTCTTCTGAATGTCCTTAGTTGTAGGGCTTTGCTTCAGCAAGATTTTAGGTGATTCTTGATGTTTGTTTTGCAGTTTAGTTGTAATTTTGATGTGGTTGTGAGAGAAGGTAAGCACAGCATTTACCTATTCTGCCATATTAACTGAAACCTCCTGTGGAGAAGTTTAAGATTTGTATTTCACACACAAATAAGCTGTGGGTTATACTTAGGCAAAAGAGCCTTTCCAGCAGTTTTTATTTTTCTATCAGACTTTGGATATCAGCTTTCATTTTTGCCAAATTTCTGATCATACAGTTTTAAAATATTTTGTCAGGTTTGAGTTAGGACAAACAGTAAATATTTCTGACTTTTTATTCTGAATTGTATAAAACAATTCCATGGCTTCAAGGGGATACCGAGTTTACAACCTTCTTAAGATCCAGAGTCACTCTCCCTTCCTTCCTAAAAAAGACTTACATAACTCCCCTAAGAGCTAGCAGCAGTTTGGTGGGACCCTCCCCACAAGTGTTCAACCTACATTCCTGTCCAGCTATATCTAGCCACAGATGAGGGGTAACCTACATTTTCTTCAGGTCATATTTTAGAGCCTCCAATCTGATGGTTACCAAACCAAGTTCCTAGGATGAAAAACAAGCTGGAAAAATTCTGCCATTCCTGTAGTTTTAGAGCTTCTGGGACCACAGTTCTTAGACATAAAATAAGTAGGTTTGCTGAAATGTTGTGTGCCACCTTTTTGGATTTTTAGAAGAGGAAATTCATGTTGGATTTGGAGTTTAATTTCTGTAAACTGAAGTAGAATCTCTAAGGCAGTTCCTAAAAGTTAACTGTTAAAGGTAACAAAAATAAGGCACTTCCTAAATTTTATGAAATAAAAGATTAGTTTACTTTCAGAAAACTGCATAAAAATGTTCTTTGTCAGAAAGTACTTACTCTTAAAAAAGTAGTTTTAAATAAAATATTTGCTAACAAATATTCCTTGGCTTAAGGAATCCTTATAGAGCTCTTTTATAAGAGTGAATATTCAATGATTTTCCTGTTTTGCAATATTATTGTTTTTGGTGACTTCCTTTAAAAATATTCTAAGCTTAAAATGAACATAAACTATAGATCAGGGAAGGAAGATTCAGAGTATCTGCTTATGAAAAGGAGCTTATTTTCAAACAAGCTTTCAAAGTGGTATTACTTTATAAAGCCATCTCTTCTAATCCATTTAAAATTATGTGCTTGGTTTTAAAAACCTAATTTATACAATTTTATAAAAAACACATTTTGTGTGCAAAGACTAAATATTTTAGTCTTATTTGTTAATATTTTTTAGCAGATATTTTCATCTATTTTTTTTAAGATTTTATTGGGGAATTGGGGGAGGGGAACAGCATTGGGGAATCGGGGAAGGGGAACAGACAAGTTGCTGTCCTTTTGTTCTTCAGTCTAGTTGTGGAGAACGTCGCTTCACTGGCCCATGTTGGTATTATCATTGCACTCTTCCCGAGAGAGGCAGTTGTTCATGGGCCATTGGATGGCCGCTCACTGTGGCTCACGGCAACTTATGAAAGCTCACACCTGCTGCAGGCCAGCCCCACTGCAGCCTACACTGTCACGGATGACTCACGGTGGCCCAGCTCCAGGTCCAGCTGTTGTTCACCATCTTAGCTGTAGAGGGTGCAGCATCAGTGGCCCATGTGGGATCCGAACTGGAGCCCCACTGCTCAGAGCTGGCTTCCCAAGCCACCTCCTAACCAATGTGCCACTAGGCCAGCCCATATTTTCACCTATTTATGTGAAAATGTTTTTCACTATTCACTGGCCTTTAATTTTGCCATAACCTTTAATGGATTGATTATGGAAAAGAAAAATCAGATTATTATTTTATATAATACTGAGGAGGAATGAGTAGGACTATCTGTCTTTAACTTTTTGAATTGCAATATTTGAAATATTACAGAAACACAAAAATAGTCCAATAATGGCACTTATAGAGTTCATGAAAGCTTAATAACTAGGGTTCATGCACTTTCAATTTTCAATTTTTCTCTGAGTGAGTGAAGTCTGCTCAATGGTATGTATTGAATTGACTCTTTTCTCTGCTATCAAGTATATCTAGTTTTTGTCTTTAAAAGATGTCTTCTTGACTAGATGATTATTAAACATTAGAATATGCAAACATATCTATTTGAATATTTAAAATGAGGGTTCTTGTGTTAAATCACACTTATAAAAGAAATAAGGGCTCATTTTCTAATAGGAGCACATGAAGTCCTCTTTTTCTTCTCAGTGTTAATTTTTCTGCTTTGCCTTTCAAGGCAGTTCAGCTTTATAATTTGTTAGCCAGAAACTTGACAATATGGTTACATTATGGTATTTATTAAATCTTGAGGAAATACTAACATTTGATACTCACATGAATAACCCCATCTCCAGAGCTCCTCATTAACACCTGTGTTTTATTTTTTTATAGTCATCATCAAAATGAGAAAGTGCAATCATATTATGTTATTTCTTATCTTTCAAAATCACTTCATCAGAATATGCCTATTAGTAAATTATAGCCTCTGGTCCAGCATTACTTCAATATAAGAAGAGAATTTGATTTTCATATTATTTACACAATTGAAGCTCATTCTTTTAACTCAATTCTATTATTCTTTTAAAATACTTTGATATGCAGATACATATATTATTTGGATGATAGTCAACATAAGAGCTCCTGATTCAAGACTAGATCATTGTGCTTTGTGATTGTACCATATTGTTTGTGTTATTGGATTTTATATCATGTTGTTTGGGGAGGCATTGATATATTCTTAAATTTATCATCTTCTCATAGAATAATATAACTGTTTAACTGTTTTAATGTGTTAAAGACAACTGGCCCAAAATAGAGTCACTTATGCTAAGTATCTCATCACCAAACCGAGATATCTTAATTACATTTTGAGTCTCCTAGAAATGGAATTTTAAGCCAGTCAATCAAGAATCACCTAATCAGCATTACTTAGGTGATCTTTCTGATAATCTCCTGTCATTACCTATAAAGAAAGTAAATTTGCAATAACCATCTGCTTTTTTGGCATGTTCAATTTCTTCCTGCTACTTTCTGCATATAAAAGACTTTCATTTTGAAACGCTCTTTGGAGCTCCTTTCTATCTGCTAGATTGGATGCTGTTTGATTCATCTAATTGGCTGAATAAAGCAAATAAAAATCTTTACAATTTACTCAGGTAAATTTTGTTTTCTAACAAATGGAAGACAGATAATTGTAAGTGAGGATTCTGATGGATACTTATAGCAATGTTTCTTATTTTGAGGTTGATGGTTATTTCATAAATGGAATTAGGCAGTTTGTGAAATCTTTGAAACCATTTGTAAATTTTTAGGTGCATGTACATTTTCCAGAAGAAATAAGCCAAAATCACCCAAAATGTTAAGAACATTGTTCTCTAAGTTAGTGATCTCTAAAACCTAAGAGAAAATAAGGAAATTAGGTGACTATAGAGATAATGTAAAAAATATTATCTTTTTTTTACAAAGATAATATTTTCTACCAGAGTGGTAGAAAAGCCTTAGTTTTGTTTAATCTGCTAAGTCATTTCATGTAAGAGTTATGTTGAAGATGAAGTTTACCTGGGGGATCTGCAAAATCTTGATTTCTCTGTTTCCAGTCTTCCCAACACCCAGTACTGTATTCTTCGTACAGTAGGTGGAGGGAATTTGGGTAAACCTCAAGTATTCACAACCCTCTGCTACTTAAAGTTTTCTAGTTGCTTCTCATTCTAATTGGAATAAAATATAAATCATTGTGCATTAAAATTTCAATGCTGTATGTGACCCCTACATATTTATCAAATGTCATCATGTACAGAGGTTACCCCATTGTCCTTTATGTTTCAGCCAAAGGAACTTTTGCCCATCTCTGGATCTTGTTCTCCTTTAGAATCTTTGCATCATCTATTTGCTCTGCCTGAAATGCTCTTTCTCTAGATCTTAGCATGGTTTGCTCTTAGCGTTCAAGTCTCTCATTGAATGTCATTCCCTAGGAGAGGCTTTTCTTGAGTACCCAGTGAAAGTACTCTCCTTGTCTTCTCTATCACTTCATATTGATTTATGTTCTTCCCAGCACATATTATGGGTCATAAATAGCTTATGTGTTTGCTTGCTCATAGTCTGCTTGTGGATACTTGAATGTAAACCTCATAAGAGCACGAGTGTTGTATCTTCAGTGCTTGGAACTGTGCCTGGAATGTGGGAGAAACTCATAAGTATTTGTGAAGTGAATAAATCAAATGAAGTTTCACTGAACCAAGGATTACATTTACCTCCTAATTAAAATGGTTACAGAAGATTGATGACAGGGAATCAGAAATGGTTAAGCCTTGACAATAATGTGCTTAGCTATGGTCATATCAGAGGGCTATTTATTACATGAGTACTGCTCTGCAGTAGTTGTTTCTGTCCTACATCTTTTTCTTTCTGTCCAACCTGATACCTGTAATTAACCAAAAATGAGTATGAGCCATGTAAGGAAAAAAAAATCTTTTCTCTTGATGACCTTGCAAATGGCACTATTTGACACTTCTTAGTCCCCTTCTCCACTTTCTCTCTTTTTCTCCCTGTATTTGAAGGTGTGCCTGCATTTCCAATTTGATAAGCAATTAAATATCTTGTAATTTGATTGATAAGAACTAATACTTGTCCAAATTTGAAGAGCAATATTTTTGTATACATACAAAGGTTGAGAAACTTTTAAACGTAAATATTTCAAACTACTAATGAAATGCATACTCAATTCATAAGAATATAGTTGTCAAAAACGTAAAACTTTTTGATAACAGTGAGTAAGCTACTGACTTCACAGGAAAGCTCATTCTAGTTTCTAAACATCATTAATTTGTTAAGAGATAACTCCAGCACTGGGAATAAAATGGCTTTTATCTAGATTTGATTAATTAAAAATTGTTAAGTCCTTGCTAAATTGTAGATGGTATAAGCACTACTTTACAATTTTTATGCTTTCATATAGCAAACATTTATTAAGTACTCTTGTTTTTGGTAATGGGTTTACACCACTTAAGAAAATCAACAAAATTCTTGCAGTCAAGGAACTTAGGCTTTAATAATATTTGATACACGCATTTCTCTTCCAGCGAAACTGGCTTTCACTTCCAATAATATTGATCTATTTAATTAATCAATCTTTTACTAAAAACATCTTTAAATCATAGAAATAATAATTTTATAAAAGCTTCATAGAGCTAATTAGACAGAGAAGCATTATTTAGCCAAAGTTCAGGAGAAAGTGCAAATCCAGAGAGATGAACTTGACATTTGAGGCTGTTTTTCCCTTAGGAGAGTTTACTGACCTACAAAAGGTATCTAGGGAACTTAGCACAACTTTGCAAGCCTTATGGGTCCAGGACAACAAAAGATGGAGCCTGAGTACCACCAAGAGTAGGGGCTATGCCTAATGATTCCATGTTTGGGCTGAAACCTGGGATGCTGTATATAGAAATAGAATAAGATATAGAGAGTAATCACAGAAACTGCCACACAGCCCTGCTTTGTGTTTTCTGGATGGCCCAGATTATCTCAAGACCTATATTTGATTTACTGTTATCTGAAGTTTTTAGTGCTTCCAGGAGACAATCAGAAAAAAAAAATTCTTTTTGGAGAAAACCCCATCCTAGACTTCAAATTATTTTTTAAAAGTGTGTGGTGTGTGTGTGTGTGTGTGTGTGTGTGTATGTGTGTATGTGTGTGTGTGAGAGAGAAAAAAACAAATATATATATATATATATATATAATCTCAGCACACAGACAATAATAATTAGGCAATATAGATAGAAGATAACATGAAGAGAAACTGCAGCAATAAAAATATTCTTATTAGGTCTCCAGATATTACAATTACCAAAATAAACTGTAAAACAACTATATTACTAGGTTCAAGTAGATAAAAGGATATCAAAAAGTTTCAGCAGAAAACTGGGATCCATAAATAGTGACATTGCAGATTAAAAAAAAAAAGAGCAAAATAGAAATTCTAGAACTAAGATGACAGTGGCATAGGATGACTCAACTCACCCCCTCCCATAAGCAAAATAAAAAAATATATGTTATAGGTAGCAATTACTCCTGTGAGACAACCATGCTAAATGAATAACTTCTGACAACACACAAGAGAAAGAGACCAAATAGAGAAGGCTAGGAAGCTGAGGGAGACCTCTGGGAGCTGTGGGAAGCCAGGTTAGTAAAGTTTGCAGTCATTATTTCTTCAAATAGGCTTTCAATTCCTTTCTCTCTCTTCTCCTAGTACTGCTGATGTGAATGTTGGTACCTTTGATGATGTCTCAAAGGCCCCTTAATCCATCCTTATTTTTTTGGATTCTTTTTTTCTTTTAGCTGTTCTGATTGGGTGTTTTTTTTCTACCTTATTTTCCATTTGATTCCCTCTAATCCTCTAACATATTCTTCATTTCAGTTATTGTAGTCTTCATTTCTCAGTGGTACTGTTTTATGTTTTTCTATCTCTTTGTTGAAGTTCTCCCTGAGATCACTGAGCATCTTTATAACCAGTGTTTTGAACTCTGCATCTGGTATATTGCTTGTCTCCATTATATTTAGTTCTATTTCTGGAGTTTTGTTCTGTTCTTTTATTTGGGACATGTTTCTTTGTCTCCTCATTTTGGCTGCCTCCTTGTGCTTGTTTCTATGTATTATGTAGAGCTGCTATATCTCCCAGTTTTAGTTGAATGGCCTTATGTAGTAGGTGTCTGGTGGGACCCAGTGGCACAGTCTCCCTGGTCACCAGAACTGGGTGCTCCAGGTGTGTTCCTTGTGTGGGTTGTGTGTGCCCTCTTGTTGTAGTTGAGCCTTGGTTGCTGTTTGCATGTCAATGGGCTGATTTGTTATGAGGACTGGCTGTGACTCCACTGGAGGGATTGTTGTGCAGGCACATGCCCTACAAAATAGGATTCACTCTAACAGGGCTTTGGTGCCTGCCTAGTCTCCCCTTTGGGTGTGTCATCCTTGGATGTGGTCAGGTGACACTCCAACTTGGTCTCAAACTGGTCACTGGGCAGGCCAGCCCAAGGCCTGCTGGGAGGGGCCCTGTTGTAGGCCAAGTTCAGTCACAGGTTGTGTCCTTCTTGGGGACACATGGCATGAGCCACAAAGCAATCTGCAGAGGGCCACCACCTACTCAGCAAGTTGTGGGACACATTGAAGCCAGATGCTGCTTGTTTGGATTTTGTCAACCTTTAAGAGATTTTAGAAAATTTCACAGCATGAGCCAAGACAGGCCATTTGTATGGAAAAGCCACTGGAAGTAATTTGGGTGGACCTGAAAGTTGAGTAGGGCATGGTCTCTGGGAATCACCATGGTGGGGTGAACAGTGTTAGCCAGGTTGACAGAGACACAGTATGCCAGCTGCCTGCATCTGCACTGTGGGAGGGGGAGAGCTCAACAAAGAAATAATGGTTTCCACCAGCTCCTCTGTCTGTCTGGAAGAAAGCTGCCCCTCCAGGCCTCACCCTGAAGCCACACAAAGCAGTTCCTCCCCATATGCCCCTGGTGCCTTTTTAGCTGCTACCACAGCACTGGAGTTCACAGTGATTGAGTCCATCAGCAAGTAAGTCCATGTGCGGTCAATTTAAGAGGATCACCTGGGACTTTAGCCACTCTCGTCCCATTCAGCAATAATCTCCAATGGTTTTCACAACCAGATGTTATGGGAACGTCTCTCCCCAGCACTGAAACTCTTGTCTGGAGAGCCTGGTGTGGGGATGAGACCCCTCATTCCTCTGGGGGGACCCCTGCAGTGGAGATATCCCTCCCAATTTTTAACTGCCACATGTGGGTATGGGGACCAACTTGTTTTGCATCTCCACCCCTCCTACCAGTCTCGAGGTGGCTCCTTCTGTATGTCTTTATTTGTAGGGCTTTGGTTCAGCTGGACTTCAGGAGATTCTTAATGATGGTTGTTTTGTAGTTTAGTTGTAATTTTGATGTGGTCGTCAGATTAGGCAAGTACATTGTGTTTACCTATTCTGCCATTTTCACTACAAATCTTGAGAAAATAAAACATTTAACAAGAGCTTTTAAGTGTGTGTGTGTATGTATTAAGTTTATATGTCAAAAGATTATTCTATTCTAAGCATCTCATCAATAAATTTGAAATATTTGTATATCTAAATTCATAATTTCTAATTATCTAAAAAATAAAGCAAAACCAGATTAATAGGAATGTTAGGATATAAGTGTACTGACTCCAAGTAAATTCATTTTATTGTTATGTTACCCATAAAAAGTGCTACTAATTTGTCTGTGGAACAAATGGAGAAGGTTGACTTTGAGTAAATCTTCATTGCTTGCAAAGATAACTCCAGTGGCCTTCTTGTTTATACAAGTATGAAAATAGTAGGCATTTATTGCCATGGATGAGTAAACCCTCTGCTCTTTGGATCCTGTCAAGACCTGAGGTTTCTTTTGATCTATAGAGATCTGGAAGAGTGGAGACTGACTTACATTTGGATGGTTGTTTTGTCTATTAGTTAAGCACATGGTTTGCAGAGTCAGAAAGCTTGGTTACAATCTTGGTCTAATCTCTTACACATACTTGTATATAAACTAAAAACAGTTTTAAACTTGGCAACTAACACAGGGCACTACTACAACCTGAGTAGATAATGACCCAGATGAGCTGCTATAAATATATGTGTCTGTAGATCTGAGTTGACCACATGGTACCACATGTAAGAAGAAAGAAGCTCAGCAGCACTGACAACAGTGAACTCCAATTTACTCTCTCAGGTTGCTGTTTACAAACACATTTGCTTTCCATAGAATCTAGTGAGCCTCTCAATAGCATATAACCAAGATATCAAAGAGGAGATGTGAGAATTTCAGCGAGTAGTCTAGGTAACACAAATAATGCTATATATATATATATATATATATATATATATATATATATATATATTATATCGTATATATATATATTTTATATCGTATATATATGATATAAGTATATATGAGATATATCTATATCATATACCTGTATCATATATATACTATCATATATTATTCATATATGATGTATATAGCATATTTATATCATATATATATCATATTTGTGCTCTACATTAGTAAACAGACTTATCAATTATGCATTTCATTATGCAAGTTCCAAAATTACTTTTGAAACAGCTGCTCAGTGAAAAGGATAATATGAATAACATTACATTAGGGAGTAAAGTATAGGGGGTAAAAGGATATTGAGCCATCTTACTCAGAGTAATGGTATTTATAAGAACGTATATTAAATAATGTTTTGTAAAGAGTAACAGAAAACTCCTAGTATATTATTTCCAAACATTAAGCACTATATAAGCATTAAGAAACTAAATGTCCAAGCACAGGAAATGAAGTAAACAGTAAGGAAGTATACAATGACACATAAATCAAAATAACATACTGTTTCTTATGAAAAGGTAATACTTCTATTAGAAAGTACAAAAAGGTAAGAACAAAGAGAAAAAGAGCTATAAAAAATGTATATGAAATTTCAGTTAAAGAAGTTAGAGAGAGACAAAATATGTAAAAGGAAACAGGAAAGATAAATTGATGGTGGTAGAAATAAATAAATTAGAAATGATTATTATAACATACATTTGATAAGTAAATTCTATGAGTGATATATTAATTGTTTTAAAGTAGCCAAATTACTACTGAAATTTATTTAAGAAATTAAAAGAAACTGTTAGAAGTCATGAAGTAAACATATCATAATTGTGGACAAGGTTAAAAATAGAAAACTATGCATCAGATACAGATAGTTATATGTTTCTAGGTAAAATGATTAGCAAAGCAGACATAGTCCTTACACACATAGAATTTAGAATTTCTTAGATGAATGAGATGATAATAACAAAAACATTAATTACACTTACTGCAAATTGTAACAAGCACACTAGAGAAAACAAATAGGATCCTGTCATAAAGAATATTGGGCTGTATCAGATTTACATAGGTAGTAAATGCAGGCCTACCTGAGGTGATGATATTAAAGCTGACACCTAAAAAAATGAAGGAAGTGAAGAATGTTATAGGCAAAGGGAACAGGTTTAAAGGCCCCTGAGATGGGCAAAAATTTGGAGTTTTGAAAATCTCAAATTTAATATGGCAGAGTGGGCTGTTTTACTTCTTCCATAAATTTGAACAGAGTCAACACTATATAATATTATTGTTCATAGATTTTGATAATAATATATCTTTTATGTACATAAAAATATTAGAATTATACTAGGAATTACTTATTATCAAGATATGCCTGTTGGGGTTTGTTTTACACATGACCTGCATCTATCATATATGTTTCAGCAATGATAGAGAAAGAGAGAGAGAGAGAGAGAGAGAGAGAGGAAATAGAGAAAATTATCTCTCTAATCATGTCTTTACCTTTTTGCTCATACTTTTAAAGCGGTGAATTCTAACCTTTTGTCTCAAGAATTCTTTATGCTCTCAGAAATTATGCTAAGAATAATTGAATATAGCCTCTACAACAGTTCTTTCTATGCCAAACCCGTTTTTCTGAATAGAATGCAGTTTGATCTTTATCCATACATTTTAACTTTCCCCTTGGTATTTCTAACATGCACTTTTTTTTTCTAGAACCCCTTCTCTAGAAAATCAAATTTGGTTATTTTATACCTCCCTATACAATGTTGTTTACTTTCTACTTATCATGGTACTCATCTATAAGGAAAAACGAACTCCTGGTCTAAATTTTAGTTTACTACATATGAAACTATAGTCACTGGAAAAGGGTCCTGGGGCTATTCCATCTCTGGTCATTTGTTGCCAGGTAAATCAACAGAACTGGTATCACAATTTTTAAGAGTCTCAGAAGGTCTTCCATTATTTCTTTGATACATACGAGTATGTCAGCAAAACCATATTTGCAACCGGAGGACGTCATGTATATGCATGGCTGGCTTTGTACTTCTAAACAAAGAATTGCTGTTCACCACTGACATTGGAGGTTGATGACTGAATATCTACAAATCAGCTCTTTTCCTTGAACTTATTTCTGGCTTTGTAGAACACTTTGTGTTGCTTTTTCATGTGACTAAGAGTTACTCTTCATGGAAAAAGTACAGGCATACTTTGTTTTATTAGGCTTCCCTTCATCATTTTTCACAGTGTGTTTTCATAGACATCAAGGCAAGACCCTCCATCAGCAAAAAGATGATGACTGGCTGAAGGCTCAGATGATGGTTTGCATTTTTTAGCAATAAAGGATTTTTAATTAAGGTGTACATATGGTTCTTTTTAGACATAATGCTATTGCACACTTAGTAAACTATAGTATAGTGTAAACGTAACTTTTATATGCATTGGGAAATGCATATACAATGTGTATTGTGAAAACTACTTTATTGCGGTGGTCTGGAACCAAACCCGCAACTTCTCCAAGGTATGCCTGTATTAAACCCATGGTCCTACTTCAGGTCTTTAGGAGTTCTTTTTCTTTGTTTCCTCTTCTAGGCTACAATTCTGTTGCCCTAATTTTTCTGGCTTCATTACTACCTAATGATTGCATTGTAGTTGACCACTGCATCATAAAGATGTATTCATTGAGTTGTTTCCCCATTTCTAGTAGGAAGGCAACCTTACAATTAGAGTACATGTTAAGTATTGGCTGTCTTAAAAAGGAAGGTAAGCACCTTCACAACTAGAAGTTTGTGACTGGATTCTGGTCCTGGCTCTATTAATAATTGTAGAATGTCTGGCAAGATACTTAATTGTTCTGTGTATACATTAGAAAAATTTCAAAGTACATGATATTTTAATCCTTTTCAGCTGTAAAGTTATGAATCACAATGAGAGATCAAAGGATGAGCATGAAATGAACTCTTAAATCATACAGTTTAATTTTATCTCTGTGTTTCATTTTAGGTTGACTAAAATCTTTTGGTGGTTAGAGGAAATAGATGAAATATAATTATTAAAAGCATAATAAATACAAAATAATTGATTTAATAATAATTGCATGCAATTTAATGTATGACTAATTATTTCTCACATATGCCTGTTAATTTATTTATTGTTATTTGGTTTTTCACTACCCTCTCTACACACCGTGGGCAGAATGTCAGATTAAATTAGTTATCACCTGCAGGCTATAAAAGCTTTAATAAATAAGATGTCCTAGAGCTTGTTTATTTATTGGAGCAGTCTCAATTTTTAAAATTTCTTTATAATGACTGCACAGGGAGAATCCTTTATTCTTCATTTCCCCATGTGTATGTGTGTGTGAGTGTATACATACATATAATTTTTAAGACTCCAGCTATAGTTACAAAAGCCCTATTACCATGAAACAGTAAGAAAACAAAATATGCTAGGACCAAAATTATATGAAAAGCTATTCAGTAACAACAATGTCACTCCTGAGAATCTTACAAATTTTAATAGTTGTCATGCCCATTTTTGCTAATGTAATCAACTAACAAAGAGAAACAAATTATTCAGCCTTATTCAATTTCTGGTAGGGAAGAAAAACAAAACCGGTTGATGCTGAAATATTTCATAACAAATCTTATTAAATGCAGCCAGCCTTTTTGAAGGTGGCATTGTGATGGTGTAATGAAAAACTCTATTTCTCCATCTGTATTTATATACAATAAAATACTTTACAAGCTTTAGACAAATAAAATGGTTTTGGTGGATCATTAAATGCAGATCATTCCTGCCCACAGTCATATATTAGGTTATTTTTATCTCTGTTTGCAAATAGAAAATAATGTAGTGAAATATTTGTTCCATGTTCACTTCTGTTGAAAATGATCAACAATCTCAAAAAATTTTTTTTCTGATACTACTCTTCTGGAAAGATTTCTGCTGAGTGACTTCGTTTTCACTTGAAACGATAGCAATTCACAGATTTTAAGCTCGGATGCATCACAATGCATTTGGTAAGTAATTGTCCAAATATTTGCCATACTATAAGAGGCCTTTCTTGTTTGCCTCTCAGAACTGAGCCAGGGATCAATGAACTCTATGATCTGCTCCCATACTTTTAAGGCTACTCACTCAAAAGAGTTAGTAGCAAAAGTAGCTTCAGGGATCAGAATAACTGCCTAAAATCTGTTGCAAAGCACAGGATGCCTTGGCACGGCTATTTTGCCACTTTGAAATTTTTTTCAGTGCCATTAACTGATTATTCTAACAATCATAAAATTCTAGCTTATGTTATTGACAAGTCATAGGAATAATTGAACCCACAAACCCACTAAGGATTTTAATTTTCTTTTTTGATTTATGAGAACTATTAGAGATGGGATGAGTGGTAGGGCAATGAGGTGAGCACCCTGATTATTAAAATAAGGTTGAATTTTTATTGAGTTATATTTAGTATACAGTTAAATTCATAGATTTTTAAGTGCATAATTTGGTCTGCTTTTAACAAATGTATACACTCATGTAACCATTGTCCAAAGATCAAGATCAAGGTCATCTCTCCTACCCTTTAGTCAGCATCGCCTTCCAGGACCCAAGTCATCATTGTCAGAACAATGAATTTTTTAAAGTACATGTAACTGAGACGATGCTATATACTTTTTTCGTGTGTGTGACTTACTTTTCTCAACATGATGTTTTGAGATTTATTTGCATTGTTGCTGTATCCACAATTGTTTTTTTGATATGCGAAATATCATCCTACTGTATAAAGCCCTTGTTTAGTAGTTCTTCTCTTTGTAGGCATTTGGGTTGGTTTCACTTTTTGTGTATTACAAATGAAGCTGCTATGAATGTTCTTGTACAAACCTTTTTGTGGAAATGCTTTTATTTCTCTTTAGTAAATACCTATAAATAGAATTTCTAGACTGTCATGTGGTCATATGAAATAATATGGAATTTGATTAGTTTTTTTTTAAGATTTTATTGGGGAATTGGGAGAGGGGAACAGCGTAGGGGAATCAGGGAAGGGGAACAGACAAGTTGCTGTCCTTTTGTTCTTCAGTCTAGTTGTGGAGGATATCGCTTCACTGGCCCATGTTGGTATTATCATTGTGCTCTTCCAGGTGAGGCAGATAGGTCGCCGGCCATTGGATGGCAGCTTACGGCAGCCCACTGCAGCCCCACTGCAGCCTACGCCAACACCAGCAACTCAGCAGCCCAGCTCCAGGTCGAGCTGTTGTTCACCTTAGCTGTAGAGGGCGCAGTGTCACTGGCCCTCATATGTGGGATCCGAACCCAGGCCCTGCTGCTCAGAGCTGGCATCCCAAGCCAACTCTTAACCAACGTGCCACTCAGCAAGTCCATTGATTAGGTTTTCTTAAAGGTCATCTCTACTGGAAACACTGAAACTGCTAAATCCAAATAGCCAGCTTTGGTACAAGTGTTTTTTTCTACATTGGAATCCAAAGCCACTGTATATTTGATGGTAATGCTAAGGTTGTTTTATAAGGAGGTCTTTGTAGACCAATTGTAGTTTAGATGAATTAGAGGAAATTATAGTTCATACCAATGATCAGGCAATTGACTTTGATTGAAGTCAAATATTTATTTACAAGAACATGCAATTTGTTTACAAATAATGTTACATTAACACAATTGTGTATTATTTAGAACCTACTTAGTGTTGGTCAACCGACTGAGCTTCAGTTTCACTTTTATTTCTTAAAATGAAGATAAAACCTACAGGGCAGAGTCATTGTCATGATTTGAGATGAAATATGTTGACTGTCTAACAAGTTCTAATTAGCATTTAGCATTTATTATAACATGTGATGAGTACACTACTTTCTTGTTCTCAGAGTTCTCAAAACTGTAAGCAGTGTTCTAGTGGAAGGGGGTGACAGGAATAGGCCCTTTTAACAAACGGCATGAGAGTTGGAAAAGAGGGGTCTAGAGTCCATTTACATTCCTCAGGAAGGCTTGTGAGCCTCTTCTGAAGGGGTATAAAGTCTGAGAAACAGACCAAGTAATTTTATTTGGTAATACAAGCAAGAATATCTAACCCCATGTTTAAACCGGACATTTGTTAACCTTGCTCCTTACCAAAAATAGGGAAATAGCACAGAGATATGAACTTTGTACTATAGCAAACCTTCGGCTCCACACTCTGAATTGTAGGTGCATATGAAAGCAATTCAGCTTTGCAATTAAATGTGAAGATTTATAGTACAGATACTGGAGAATGCAAATGAATATTTTAATAATAAAAAAAGTAGGTTGACTCTACTCAAGATCTAGAAACATTGTTTAAGAACAGAGGTTCACCTTGTTCCCAGATAAATATTATATTTTGATGACTACTTATATCTTTTTTCCAATAGTTTTGTAATGAGAATGCTACACTGGAAGTCATGTAGATTTTTCATATAAATTTTGATTATATAAGTTATCTAGCTGGATTTATATAATGGTACTTACTTCAATATATTTTAAAAATAAAAATTGCTCCTTATATCCCTTTTATTTCTTATTACCACAAACACCTTATGGAGTCAACAATGTCACAGCTATCTATTTGTTTATTTTAAAACAAACAAACATGTAATGATGGTAAAACAGTTCAGAAAAGTTTACATAGTATGACAGCAAAAACTGATCATCTGATTTTTTTTTAATTTTAAAGCTTATTTTATGTGTTTGAAGATACTAATTCAACTTTCTTATTCTTTCCTTAAATTATTTCTGATTAAAAAAAAACGTTTTGCTGGGAAGACCCCCTAGAGGTTCAGTTCTACTGCTGACTTATTGGAGATCAGAAAAGCCTGATAGCATATGCATGCTTCATATTTTTCTGTTTCCTCTTTCTAAATGAGGAATTTTGCCACTGGAGTGTTATGATAATGTTCTCCAAAGCATTTTAGAGCCTTATATTTTGAAAAATTTATGGACAGAAAAATGGTTCTGTATAACTAATAGCTCAATGCTTTTTTTTCTAAAAGATATTACCAAATTATTTTTCTTTCATCAAGAACTAAATATATTCTTTTATATTTCCAAACATGGTCCTTGAGGACAAGGACAATTGAACATAGTTAAAAAGGAAGCAGCTTTTAATTTATTTTCAGCTGGTAACCAGAAGAATGGGTTCTTTCTCTTATTTATTTTTATTTAGCCTATGAGGCTGATGGCTCCCTAGTGAGAGGATAATATGAATTCAGCAATCAGGACATTACTTTAACATCCCTAACATGCCGTATTAGGTTTGTACACAGCATCCCCTTGTGTCAGGCAGAAGACAGAATGAAGAAAAGACTTGCAGCATGATTTTTGATTATTCATTTATTCTTCAGACACATCAGAGGCTCCAAGATCACTTGAAAACGCAACCAGATAATCTGTGTTCCAGAGAAGTCAAGTGGCACTATCTGGCATTGTGTGGGATGCAGAATTATACAGATATATTTACTGCATTTCATGATATCAGAGAATACAAAAAGAACTTTCAGAGGCATTTCCAATATAAGCAACTCATAAGTGAACATAACATTAATAAAAAGGCAAAGAGGTTTCTGATCTTCATCTTGTTTTATCTTCACTGATGTTTCCTTTATTTATGATGAATTACTAGAGGCATATTTTAACTAATTAATGGTATCACTGAACTAGCCTTTGATGTATTATTTTCATGTGCCTTTTCCACCATACTGTCTACAAATGAATTACATCTTTCCAGATTACTTAGCAAAACAGGTTGTTAGTATTCATGTATTATGAGATTGGTTTGGATGATAAAAATGATTAATTACAGGAGAAGCTGATCAAATGTGCTGCTTTGTCATTGTTTTGTCATCCTGTCCTTTTATCTGTTGATAACAATGTAAACTATTACCTTGTTACTAATCCAAGATTTAGAGTCAGCATATAAGAGTTAAAATAATTATGATGATCCATTTTTCTTTCTCTCTTTCTCTTTCTTTCTTTCTCTCTCTCTCTCTCTCTCTCTCTCTCTCTCTCTCTCTCTCTCNCTCTCTCTCTCTCTCTCTCTCTCTCTCTCTCTCTCTCCCTCTCTCCCTCCCTCCCTCCCTTCCTTCCTTCCTTCTTTCTTTCCTTCCTTTCTCTCTTTCTTTTTGACAATGAGAGGAGGGCAATATCTTGACACTGTTTCATATTCTATTACTATACCACATTTTTTAGATTGAGGTATAATTGAAATATTATGTTAGTTTCAGATATACGATATTATGATATTTGTATACATTGTGAAATGATTTTAAAAATTAAGAATAGGTGTGATTCTGTTTCTCTGATTCTACTCTCACTGATAGAAACAGAAATTACTCTTTCCTACACTTTTCTCTTTAAGAATGAGCAGAACCTTCCAACAGCCAACCCAGTATACTTTTCATAGTAATGCCTCAGGATACTGTTTATAATTTATCAAAATCCACTCTCTGGGGTGGGATCGGTTTGGTCTGAAGCTCATGGCTTCATGGAGTGAGGATAGATACCTATTCCCCAGGGCCCAGACTAATGACTAGGAGACCCAGGTAGTCCTCTTGAAGATTCTTCCTATTTGGTTGCTTACTGTATTTTTTGTTTTAACCTAAGTCTAACTTGACTTTGTAGTTACAAGACAGCTATAAATGGCAATTATGACTACATACTTCCTCTTGCATTTTCAATTGGTGAAAGAGAGAGGGGGAAGAGAGAAAAAAAGAGATGGGGAGAGACAAATGGAATTAATATCTCTTTAATAAATAACTTTATTGTTTAAACTATTTTAAATGCACTGTTATTTGCAATGTGAATCTTAGTAGACACTTGAATAGAAAAATAATTAGGTAAAATAGAGGGCCAGAAATTGAGGGTGTTACTGATTTTATGATTTCCTAGTCAAGTATAAGGTAAAGATATGGAGAATTAAGGCTGCATGAGTGGATGAGGGGCCTTCGAGAGCCTGAAATAATTCTTATTGGAAATGAGAGAGGGAACTGAACAAAACTATGGGTTGAAGAATGATAGTTTGGTAAATAAATGAAAAAATGAACCTGCTAAATTGTTGCCAAGTTCTTTGAAAATGCTTTAACGTCCTGATAAAGGTTTTCAAACTAATTTCCACAATTTTATTGATTTTAAAGGAGTATTCTGACCTACAATCTTGTCCATTTCAGTTTCAGGATCAATACTACAGACTGCTTGTGGAAAATAGTTGCTATGAGTAATGTGGTGTTGAACATGATAAGGTTTCTGAAATTGCTAGAGTTTATCGCATTTTATGCCCTTAGGCTAAGGACCAAAACCTTAAATTATTTTCAGAATTTGATCGGTATCAGTACAAGGCAGAAAGTACTGATGTTATATGACCTTAGTGTTCTTGTCCTCTGAAAGAACTATAATTGCCACAGAAATTTCTGCTTATGGTGTAATTGTAAGTGCACGCACTAATCTGAACTAGAGGAAAGGGTGAACACATAAGTTAAAAATCTAAATTATAATGAGTTAACAATGGATACTTTAAAACACAGATTAAAAATGACATTTATTTTTTTTAATAGGGTAATATTTCTATGGAGGAACTGAGAAGAAATTAATCTTTGAAGGGCCTAAGAATGTCCGTCGTCTTGACCATCTGTGTGCTACTTCCCTCAATCAAGGGTGAGGAAATATTTCTTGTCAGAATTTCAAATTCTGTTCCCTAGTCACTTAGCAACGCTGGATTTTTACCATAATTGAGTATGAGCCAGCTGGATTTCAGTTAGATTGTTGAAACGAAACAGTTTGAAGACTGATAGTGGCGAAGGTAACAGTCAGCTCAGGATCATTTCAATTTAAGTGGCTTTGCCAAAACAAACCTGAGTAGAATCCTGACATAAGGAAAATTGCTTATGATCTTTTTAAGACCTCACATTTGTGAATTATCACTTAAGCACATATAGAATTGTGAAATCATGTTGAAATAAGTTGTACCATGTTGCCAATGTTTTAATAGACTGAATGGAAAAAGGAGATTTTTCTTTTTTCTTTTTTTTAATTTGTCATGAATTGAAGTTAACATGTCTGTAGAGTAGGCATAGTTCAAACATTCCACATTGCCACAATATAAGAATAAGTTTGCTTTAATGAATTTAACTGTGACGTTCCCCTTTTGTAGATATTTTATTATAAAATTATGTGAATTTCATCAGTGTTGAATTCTTGTTTCTGCATATAACCCTTCTTTTCTGAGTCACCCCTCCACCCTTGCCTCCCAGGAAGAAACACTAATAGCGTCTCTCTTCTTTCTTGTACTTTCATAGCTGCAAATAATTTTTTTAAATAGTCCTGATTCCTGGGACTATATAATTTCAAAGGACAAGTTACCTGTTTTTTCAAATTTCACTATAGTTCTATCTCTATTATTGAGCAACTTTTTCAGTGATGGTAAAACCCCATAAAGTGTTTTTATTGAGTGACTACATATAGAAATAATTTTGAATATTAGATCTGGACCCTTTGAGAATTTGTTATTCTAGTCTTCATTAAAAAAAATATTTAAAAAAAGAACCAGTTTTGGTCTCAACCATATATCCAAAACATTATTAAATGTTTACTCTATAAAAATAAGATTTTATTTTTATTTTCATGAGTTACTGCTTACATAAAGACAAGATGAGAACAACAACAAAAAAACAGATTGAAAGCTGAATACTCGATGGAAGACCAGATTTCCTCTTCAGCTGCGGACCTCTATCCCATATCAGCTTAATGATCCATATATTTCAGCAGTTTCAGCAATATTAAAAATTATTAAGGGCTGGTGAGTGACTCAGTTGGTTAAGAGCTCACTCAAGAGTGTGAACTCTGAGCAACAGAGGTTCAATCCCCAGCCCGAGCTGAGCTGTCGCTGAGCTGCCAACAGGTAGCAGGATGGTTCAGATAAAAAAATATATATATATATATATATATATATATATATATATATATATATATATATATATATATATTATATGTCACAGACTTTGGAAGTGGTTTGCAATTTTTAAATCTATCAATTCTTTATGAAAGTCATAGTTTTCTGAAAGGTCTTTAAAGTAACCAATACACATACTAATCTCTTCAACATTGTCAGCCAAAAAATGAGTCTTTAAATTCAAGGTTTCAGAACTATCTTCAGGCCTATTTCAAACTTTAACTTGATTTGATCTAGATTTTAGAATAATATTGCTCTATTATCACCTTTAGTCCAAAGGGAAACAGCATGATAAAAAGGAAAAAAAAAAGTGATGTCTAGAGTTAGGTATATGTTTAAATTCTATATTCTTTACTTATTTTTGATTGCCTTTACATGTTACTTAATTTGTCTTTTTTCTCTGCAAAATGTAAATAACTAATTAAAAGTTATAATTAGGATTAAATGAGATAGTGCTTTATTATTTAATTCATTGTATATTTTTTTTATCTGCCAGTTCTAGAAACGATGTCAGGTGGCTTCTAATGTTACATAAGGTATCTAGAATAAATTAAAAGTTCAGTGAAAAGGGCCGGCCGAGTGGCTCAGTTGGTTAAGAGCTCGCTCAAGAGTTTGAGCTCTGAGCAACAGCGGTTCAAGTCCCGGCCCGAGCTGAGCAGCCGCTGAGCTGCCAACAGGTGGCAGGATGGCTCAGCTAAAAAAAAAAAAAAAAAAACTTCAGTGAAAAGAAGAAAAAAAAACAAGTTTGTAGTGAAACGAAGCTAGGAATAAAGTATACTTAGAAAAATGGCATACATTTTCTATAAATAAAGCATACATTTATCATGA
Organism: Hipposideros armiger; assembly: GCF_001890085.2. Classification (NCBI taxonomy): domain Eukaryota; kingdom Metazoa; phylum Chordata; class Mammalia; order Chiroptera; family Hipposideridae; genus Hipposideros; species Hipposideros armiger. The sequence continues at coordinate 381,286 of NW_017732297.1, read as the reverse complement.
CTTGCAAGCAATTTGAAAAAAGAAACTTTATTATTTATACAATTTATTACATTCATGAGATAAAGTCAAACATTTCCAAGAAGACATAACACCACAATCATTTCTCTTGGGAAAAAAGAATGCATAGTATAATAATATAATTAATAAACAGTCACAACAATATTTTTATAATAAATACAATTTAAAACATCATAAGGGGCCGGCCGAGTGGCGCAATGGTTGAGAGCTCGCTTGGGATGCCGGAGGGCCCCGGTTCGGATCCCACATGTGAGGGCCAGTGACACTGCCCTCTGCAGCTGAGATGCTGGGCAACAGCTCTGCCTCGCCCGGGAAGAGCGCAATGATGGTGCCAACTTGGGCCAGTGGGGCAACGTCCTCCACAACTAGACTGAAGAACAGGACGACGGCAGCTTGTCTGTTCCCCTTCCCCCAATTCCCCAGCACTGTTCCCATCCCCGCAATTCCCCAATAAAAATCTTTAAAAAAAAAAAAAACATCATAAGATTGTTTTTTATAAGAATCTTCAATATAAGCATATGTTATTATTTAAAAGAAAAATTTAAGTAAACTCTGTTTTTCAGGGGGCCAACAACATGCAGTTTTGATATTTGTGTAAGTTTCCATTTTCCATAGGAAAAAGAAAGAATGGATATTTTATTTGACACAGTCTGTGCTTTTGAATTCCCAACTCTCCATGCACTTCTTTCTGTGTCATCATTTCTCTAAGGCAGACAAAGTTCCACCCAGCTACTACATCCATCTTAAAGTCCAGTATCTCTAGTAGTGGTGTAATCTTTTCCCTTAAGTCTGATACAGTTATCATTAATCTAGAAGCAAGCCATTTTCTCCTAGCATGCTCAATATAAAATGTTGACATAGACCAGAGGTCAGTCAACTTTTTTTGTAAAGAAACAGATGGTATATATTTTCAGCTTTGCAGGCCATAATATCTCTGTACAACTATTTAACTACCATTGAAGGCTGAAAGCAACCAAAGACAAAAATAAATGAGCATGTCTCTGTTCCAAGAAAACTTTACTTATAAAAATAGGCAGCAAACCAGATTTACCCTGGGGGCCATAGTGTTCCCACCCCAGCCTATACACAAATAACCATGAGATTCTTATTCTAGGGAAAGGAGCCTGAGAAACACATGGTAATTGTAAGTCCGTAGCAATGATCAAATCTTACTGCGCTGAGTAGTAAATTACAAGTTCTCTGGCTACCCCACTTGGTAATCCCTAGCTCTCTGAAAGGTCCTTTAACTACTTTCTCCCATGGTCATAACTGAAGTGAACATTATCAAGAATGACTTTTTTGAAACTGTACAACTTTTGTAGCCAGCATCTTGATGGTGCAGTCAGTACATGTGTGGGAATTTGGGGGCAGGCTTGGGGGATTCTGTTACTCTTGGTTCCTCTAGGAGTTGAACAATTACTGTCCTTTACAAGCCAAGATTGGTTCTCTGTCCAAGCTATTCCTGAAAACGTATTAAAGGGTCAACATTTTGAGTTGGTCCAAATTACACAAGGCATGTGTGAAGAGCATGGTGTCAATAGTTGGACTTCCTTGCATGCCTCCTCAGGATACTTTAACAGATTTAAGTTTTTGAGTCAACTGAACACTGAGAATATTAGTGGTCCACAGTCAAAATCTTCTTTGAAAACTATAACAATTGAATGGTTTCTAAATGTATGGTATGAGACGCTTTCAGGAATCAGTAGAGAACTGCACCTCTGTGGCTGCATTTACTAGATTCATGCTTCGACCAGCTGGTATCTCATCACCTGCGCTCTGTGCCAAGATTGATAGCCTAGCTCAAGTTCCCAATTCCCACTTCCCATGAAGATATTTTCAAAGAGAATTTGTAAACATACTAAAAATTGTATATATGCAAAGTCAGAAAGCATTTCAAATATTCCAAAACTTAAAGGCAATTTGTGAAGATTATAGAGACACTACCATTGTGCAATATTTGTTTAAAATCCCTCTTTTTTTCTATTAAAAAATGTTAAAAATAAAACTAAGACTCACATATGGGCCGGCAGAGTGGCGTGTTGGTAAAGAGTTGGCTTGGGACACCGGCTCTGAGAAGCAGGACCCTGGTTCGGATCCCACATGAGGGCCAGTGACGTTGTGCCCTCTACAGCTAAGATGGTGAACAACAGCTTGACCTGGAACTGGGCTGTCAAGAGTCGCCAGAGACGGCGTAGGCTGCAGAGGGGCTGGCCAACAGCAGGTGTGAGCTTTCGTGAGCTACCATGAGCCACCATGAGCAGCTGTCCAATGGCCCATGAGCGACTGCCTCACCTGGGAAAAGTGCAATAATACCAACATGGGCCAGCGAAGCAATGTCCTCCACAACAAGACTGAAGAACAAGAGGACAGCAACTTGTCTGTTCCCCTCCCCCAATACCCCTGTAAAATCTTTAAAAAAAAAATTAAGACTCACATAAATATCTTTTTACCTCCTCTCTGGCTAGACATGAACACTATCTTGAGGTTTGGTAATATTCCCATGCATATTTTTACATTTTACTAAAACTAAATTCATGTTGATCCTCATTTTTTATGGACTGTGTATTTGCAAATTAGCCTACTTACTAAAATTTACTTGTAATATCAAAATCAAGACTCACAGCACTTTCCTGGTCATTCACACACTTGCAGAGGCACAAATATTGTGAGCTGCCCAATGCACCTGTTTTCTGCTGAGGTTGAACAAGGCCGCTCTCCGCCTTCTTGTTTCAGATCTTATACTGTAAATGATTGTCTTTTTTTGCAGTTTCTTTGTGATACTTTCTTTTTTACAGTTTTTTTCCTTTTTACATTTTTGGTGAGTTTCTTGTTTAAAATGGCTCCCAAGTGTGGTGCTGAAGTGCTGTCTAGTGTTCCAAAGTGCAAGAAGGCTGTGATGTGCCCCATGGAGAAAACACATGTGTTAGGTTAGGTCTGTTCAGGCTGTTGCTCATAAGTTCAATGTTAATGAATAAAAAATATGGTATATTCATAAAAATGAAGAATAATTCACTGATTGCACACAAGATCACTGTGGAACTTGCTAAAGTGACATCTATAGTGTATTTTGAAGCTACAGAAAAGATTGATAAGGGGCTGTTTATGGATTCATGAAATGGCAAGCAATTAAAAAAAAAAAAGGTGTAGTGGACAGCATTGTTGTGAGGCCGGAAGCAAAAAAAAACTCATGGTCACATTACCCAGGATCAGGAATGATAAACCCTTCTCAGCTATTGCTAAGTGGCTCATGTGTTTCAAAAAGTGATACAGCATTAAAAACATGTTAAACTTGCAGGTGACTCATATTGTGTAGAATGCCATTTTACATATCTCCAAATACACATGTGTGGGTTTGTCTAGGAGAGATATAAATGGACTTCCCAGGTTATAGACTATGTGCATCTTCCACTTAAGAAATGATATTAATCACTCATTTCCACAATAATGATGTATAAGATCACTGCAGAATTCATTGGCATACAGCAGAAGACATTTGGTTTTCACTTCCATGTCTGCAAGCTTGTTGTGCTTCACGTCATCCAGGCTAAATTTGGCAGAGCTTAGCTCTAAACCAAGGGTTGAGTCAAAGTTCTCCCCACATTTCCATTATCCTGTCTGGCCCAACAGCTTGCTTAGGCATGCTCTTTTTATGATAAAACTAAGGAACACTAGAGGGCAAGCATATTTGAAGTCTCTGATCATGTCACATTTGCTAACTTTTCTTTGACTATAGCAAATCACTGGCCAAACCCAATATCAAAGTTATGATGAAACACACTCCTAATATGGAGGTTGGGTGGGAAGGGGGAGTAAATATTTGCTGAACCAAGTAATCTAATCTATCACATTAGTTAGTCCCAAATTTCTAGTCAAGTAAATGTGAATATACCAATTCATATCCTCAGTATATAATTTATAATAGCAATACATATAAGCTTTTTTTCTATGTCTGTGCCAATAATAAATGTTACCAATATTTTAATGTTCACTCATATTTTCTTATTAGATGATACCCCATTATTTTATTTGCACATTTTCATGGGAGGTGTGAGAATGAGAAGGCCTCCTTTGCTGCATTGCATGACGTTCTTCTCCAGCATTTGGATAGCAGACAGAGCTGAATATTAATTTTAGCAAGTGGCAGATTTTCAAAGAAGGCCTAATATTTAACTCAGGCAAGTCAGAGGCCTAAGAGGAAAGTGGTCACCTGTAAGATTTGGGAAGGATCTTGGATATATGCAGTTAAGAAACTTGAACCCTTAGATTCCCATAATTGGGGAAAATCTCTGCAGGACTCAAATAGGGTATTTCTGGGCCTGTTAAAGCTGTGGGATCTAGGTAACATTACCAGCAGTAACTGAGAATGTGATGCCTGAGAATCAAAGGATGGATCTTGAGAGACCTGGGTCAAACATTAAAAAAAAAAAAAAACCTAGATAAGGGGAAGTTTGTTTAAATGCCCAGTTGGGTTATGTTGAAAGTTTTTTACCCAAACTGTAAATTTATTCATATGGGGCTATTTCCTGTGACACAGGTTTTAAGATCTGGCAAGGACCCAGGAGATTGTTCTAATACAATGCTTGGATGGATCGTGAAGGCTTTATAAAAATAATGGCAGACATTAAATGATGCCAGGAATGTTATGATAAGCTTTAGAGGAAAAGGCTTAGTGTGGGCGTATACTCCATAGGACTCAAAATTTCCCAGCTGACTATATTTCATAGACGGGCTTGAGGACATTCCACCAAGGTTTAATGGCAGCAAGGGACAAAAAGGCAGCACCGGGATCTTTGGAGACAGTTAAGGCGATCTAGTATTTATAGGGACAGATAGATGGGCAGACAACAAGGATCTATATCTATTTATATCTATATCTGTACCTATCTGTATCCATACCTATCTGTCTAAATGCTTATATCTTTCTATATTTCTCTATATCAACTTGCATATATGCAATACACATATATATAAACATATACACATATAAACATATATGTTGATCTTTTATATTATACACATATGTATACATATACATATATGTGTGAATGTTCACACAAACAAAAAGCTAACCTCAGCCTTCAGCTCATCCATTCTTCACCTATTCTGTACATACAGAATATATTTGTCCTACATATTTATTCTATATGTGTGTTTATATATCCAGAAAAGACCAAGAATGGATGGAAAAGAAAACACTCAGTTTTTCTAAGGTTATTGGATACAAGGTCTGAGTTGATACTGATATACAGTTAATTAGTATAACCATAGCCCCATGTTAGGCTAGGGATATTTGGAGGTCAAGTAATATTTGGAGTTCTAACAGAACTCCATATCAAAGGGTCCACTGTATCTTTGGCACACCAGTTGCTTTTGTCTAGGTCACACTATTATAATTGAAATGAACATACTTAGCATTTAGCAGAGCATTCACATTTGTTCTTCAACCAGTAGAGTAGTGATGTAATAGAAAAGGCCAAGTAAAAACTCTGGTACGTCTCTCTGAAGTGGCAGTGAGTTCATTACCATGAAAAATACTGGTTCCACCACATACTTCCAATAGTCAACTTGGTTAACTGTTTGTCCAGTTGGTACAAATTCATATGAATAATCCCTCTGATATCAAAAAAGGTTAGCAACACCATTGCAACAAAGTTTATGAACTTAATTGTCAGACTTCGTACATCTCCCCCAGTATTTCCATGTGAGGGATTTAATGTTATCCTAATTGTCAGTAACAGATCTACAGCTTTATGATTTATAGATCAGAGGTTGTCACATATAAACTTTATAATAACTCACTAAATTTACTGCAGCTTTTTCCATATTTGATCTTCTAATGCCAAACAAATGAGGACTATAGTTCCTACAAAATTTCACAATTGCTACAGGCATTAAGTTATTCTTAATCTGTTGGTAATGAGGCATATGTCCTCAAAGGCAGTTGCAATAGGGTGCTTAGTAGTCTTCAGGTAACAATAATAGAGTTGGAATGTACTTCAGTGCAGGTTAACTTTCACAATTCCCCATATCCTCCTGATTAGTTCTGTACTCTGAAATATATTTGAAATATATTCAGGTTAAGTATCAAGGGCAATAAATTTCCATCAGATCCAGAATACTGATTCTAAAAATGGTCAGTGTCTAGAGATAAAGTGAAGATGGGGGTAGGTGAACACTGAAAATGGTAATCTATGGTATTGACTTTGGTTTGGATTGAGGAATTATTTTATAAACTTGCTTCCATTGATAAAGACCCATGTTTCCTCCATATCTTGTCTATTATAAGTAATGCTGCAATGAACATGTGGATGCACATATCCCTTCAAAGTAGTGTTTTAAGTGACTTGACATATATACCCAGAAGTGGGATTACTGGGTCCTTCTTTATCTCTTGTTATAGCCTTTGTTTAAAGCCTATTTGTCTGGTATATGTATTGCTAACCCAGCTTTCTTTTTCCTTTTCTATTTTCATGAAATATCTTTTGCCATCACTTTACTTTCAGTCTCTATGTTTTTGTTGGTTTATCTTAAATGAGTCTCTTGTAGGTAGCGTAAATAAGAGTCTTGCTTTCTTATTCCATTCAGTAACACTAGGTCTTTTGACTGGAACATTTAATCCACTTACAATTAAAGTAATGGTTGATAGATATGTGATTATTGCTACTTTATTCATATTTTTGAACTTCTTTTCCTCCTTCTTCTTAAAGAAGTCCCTTAAAAATTTCTTATAATACTGGTTTGATGGTGAAGTATTTTAGCTTTTTCTTGTCTGGGAAGATCTTTATCTGTTCTTTGATTGTACACATAAATGATAGCCTTGCTGGGTAAAGTAATCTTGGCTGTAGGCTCTTGCTTTTCATCACTTTGTACTTTTTGTGCCAATTTTTTCTGGCATGTAAAGTTTCTGTCTAGAAATCAGCTGACACTCTTATGGGAGCTCCTTCGTAGGTAACTCACTGCTTTACTCATGCTGCTTTTAAGATTCTTTCTTTGTCTTTAAACTCTGCCATTTTAAATGTGATGTGTCTTGGTGTGGGCCTCTTCGGGTTGATCTTGTTTGGGACTCTCTGTGTTTCTTGGTCTTGTATATCTATTTCCTTCACCAGGTTAGAAAAATTTTTGTCATTTTTTCAAATAAGTTTTTAATTCCTTGCTTTCTCTCTCTCTTCTCCTTATAACCCTTAATACATGAATATTGGTGTGCTTGATGTTGCCCCAGAGGCCCCTTAAACTACCTCATTTGGGGATTCTTTTTTCTATTCTGATTGGGTGTTTTATGCTACCTTATCTTCCAACTCACTGACTCAGTCCTCTGCTTCATCTAATCTACTATGGATTCCCTCTAATGTATTCTTCATTTCAATAATTGTAGCCTTCATTTCTGACTGGTTCTTTTTTATGTTTTCTATTTCCATTTTTATCATTCCTATCTCTTTGTTGAAGTTCTTACTGAGATCATTGAGCATCCTTATAACCAGTGTTTGGAACTCTGTGTCTGGTAGATTGCTTGTCTCCATTTTGTTTAGTTAATTTTTATTTGGGGGACATGGCGGGGGGGGGGGCTTTGTTTTATTCTTTCATTTGGGAAATGTTTCTTTGTCTCCCCATTTCAGCTGCCTCCCTGTGCTTGTTTCTTGTATTAGATAGAACTGCTGTCTCCTGGTCTTATTAGAGTGGCCTTATGTAGTAGGTGTTCTGTGGATCACAGTGGTACAGTATCCCTGGTCACCTGAGCTCGGTGCTCCAGTTGTGTCCCTTGTGTGAATTTTGTGCTCCCTCCTATTGAAGATGAAACTTGGTTGCTGTTGGCACATCAATGGGAAAGATTGACCTTCAGTCTGATTGGTTTTGAAAACTGGCCCTATCTACTATGGAAGAGCTGGTGTGCAGGGGCTGGCCCTATGGAACAGGATTCACTTTAGCAGGGCTCTGGTGCCTGCTGTGTCAACCCTTTGGGTGTGCCATTTGTGGAGGCGGTTGGGTGGTGCTCTCGTGTTGTCTGAAGGTGGCTACTGGGCATGTCGGTCTGGGGCCTCTTATGAGGGGCTCTTTTGCAGGCCATGATCAGCCACTGACTGTATCTTGCCTGGGGCCACTTGGTATGAGCTACAAAGTCAACTGCAGGTGGATGCCAGCCACCAGGGCTGGGCTTGGAGGTCCCTGGAATTGGCTAAGCTGCAAACTGATCCTGGCTACTGCTATTGCTGAGCTTGGGGCTGCTTAACAAGAAGTATGGGGTACACTGGGGCCAGATGTTCTTTTGTCTGGGGTTTGTGAACCTTTGAGATATTTTAGAAAAGTCTGTAACACGTGCCAAGTCTGGCCATTTTTATGGAAAAGCTACTGGAAGTGGCTTGGGTGGGCCTGCAAGTTGCATGGGGCAGGGTCTCAGGGAATCACCAGGGCAAGGTGAATGGTGTTAGTCAGGTTGATGGAGACTCAGATATGGTGCCTGCCTAAGTCAGCATGCTAGGTGGATGGAGGGATCAACAAGGGAACAATGGCTTCTGCCAGCACTTCTCACTGGGAGGAAGATGCCCCTCCAGCTCTTGTCCTGAAACCAGACAATTTAGTTTCTTCCTGTATGTCCCTGGAACCTTTCAAGCTGCTGTTCCATCACTGGAGCCCAGAAAGAGTGAGTTCATCAGCAGTAAATTCATGCACAGGACCTTTAAGAGGAATGCCTGGGACTCTAGCTGCCCTCCACCTCAGCCACTATCCTTGCTGATTTTCAAAGAGAGCAGTTGTGGGAATTTCTCTCCCCAGAACTGCAATCCTGGGTTAGAGAGTATGGTGTAAAGCTTGGACCCCTCTCTCTGCAGGGGGGACCTCTGAAGCCAAGATATCCCTCTGATTTTTAACTGCCACACGTGGGTGTGGAACCAGCCCATTCTGCACCTCTGCCCCTCCCACCAATCTCAACGTGGCTTCTTCTGTGTATAGGATTTATGTTCAGCTAGATTTTAGGTGACCCTCAGTGATAGTTGTTCTGTAGTTTAGCTGTAACATTGATATGCTTGTGAGAGGAGGCAAGCCCAGTATTTACCTACTAAACTAAATCAATCTTGATAGTGTTCTGAATCAAAATAAAAAGAAAATGACCTTTGTCTGAATATAGGAGCAAGCCAAGAGAGACAGGGAAGTCATTAGAAATTGACCTGAGACAATGTTTTTTCCTGATTACCAAAGAGCTATACTAAATTTGTGAAGATGGCGAAGTAATACCTTAAAAGTCATTTTTTTGTAGAAACATCATATTTTAATCTATTAGTGATTACTTAAAATTAAGAATAAAAATATACAGTTAGCTCTAAATTTTTCTATACAATCTTATAAATTACCTACACAATCACTTTTACATAAAAATATTAGCATAGTATTCCCTTCTTTTTATTTTTCTTTTATAGTCCTATTAAAATATAATCTCAATTTTTAGATGCAGAATAATTTTATTAATTTTGATTGCAAGTTTTCTCAAAAAAGTTGTTTGATATTTATATTAAAATTTAGTAATGATTATTTTAGAATTGATTTTATGTTTTATGATTTTTAAATTGTGCCTTTTTTGTTAATTATACTGCATTACACCCTAATTTCTCCATTCTTGAATTGTATATCTGATTAAAAAGAGTATACTTTTAAGCATTTTCCCCATCTGCAATCTGCATGGAAAGTTTATTTTCTAAAATATGGACATATGTAAATATGTTTTCTTGTTCTTGAAATAGAGACTAGTTTGCTGAAGGTAGGATTTTTTGAGTCTCAGCTTTTTGCACACAAAACACTGTAGAGGCACTAGTCAACAATCCAGACTTTGAAGATAAACAGGGCTTAATCCTGGCTCTGGCTTTTGCAAACTATAACTTTGGAAAACATGCCCTACCTTTGAGATAACAGAAGAAGAGGGTTAAATTTATTATTATACACTCTTTTATATTATTACTTTTATATGTTTTAAGAATAATAAGGGGAAAATGCTTTCTTGTTTGGGTTTTGCTTCTCTGTCTCTTCATAGAATATTTTTTAGTCTTTGAAATTAAAAATTTACAACAGGATATGTTGAGATATCACCAGTATTATTTATATGTTCACCAATGAATGTGCCAACATGGAAAATAACCTTTCTTATTTAGCAATTGTATTCTGAATGCTTAATAATTTTAAACTCTAGGACCATCAATGATGTGTCCTCTTATTGTGTTAAGATACCCATTAAATGTTTTGTATAATCTTTTCCTATAGTTGTACAATAACTTTATTATTAATACATGGAAAAGAACTTTTACTGATTATTTGTTTAGAAACCTTAAATCTATGTAAAGTTTTTCTTGCTCATCCTTACAGTATGAAGACTAGGTTTATCCAGCACTAGGATAGCAGTTTGTAAATCCTAATCAGTGAAGGAGAAAAGTCTACACTGAAGAGAATAAAAGAGTTTTGATTTGTTGTTAATGATATTGCTGGCTCAGTGCTCAGAACAGCCCTATCAGAGAAGGAATGTACCCAAGGGGAGGAAGAAATATCACTTAACTTGGGCACTGCAGTGGAAAAATGTTCTTTCTCAATTTTAAGTAGTAACCAACCAGAATTGGGGCAGTGCTCTCATTTTGCCTGGCATAGCCTCCCTCATTAGAAGTCACCACCAGTAATGTTTTTGTGCTCGACACACCCATCTAAACCAGTGGCCTTTAACCTGTGATGTCCTATCTACAATAACGGGTTCATTCCAAATGCACTTTCTAACTGCTCCACATTTTGTCTTTGTTTTCCAGCTTAGGAAGAATTATTGAAATTTTGTGAGGTTATAGTATCTTCCATTTAATACATAGACAGGCTGTTTCATTACAGATAGAAAGTTATAATTAAGTCACAATTTTTTCATTATGGTTAATTTAAAATATATATATATATATATATATATATATATATATGTATATATAGCTTAAGTTATTTGATTATTCCAGCAAATGGTTGCTACTTATTTCTATTTTCTACAACCAATGAAGATTTTTTTCTAATTTCAATATTTAATTGCCATTCCAATAGGACTGTTAAAACTGACTAGATGAATGTTTTTGCACAAATCACCATTATACTCAGAAATCCACTTCTAACACTATCAGAATGAATAGTGGTTCTGTTTTGAAATAGTCCTTGTGAAATTACTTTGTGCCAGGGAACACACACACACTTGATACTTTGGGTTGAAGTGGAAGTCAATAAGTAAGTTCAACTATCAGCTAATTAGCCTGCAAACTTGAACTTAAACTATGAGCTAATTAACCTGTGGGGCTGAGCTATAGACCACTGAGAAAGGATGTGGAGGACTCAGGCTAAAAGTAAAGATACCCTTCTGCTACACTGAGGGCTTTGACTGGGTATGAAGGTAGGGTCTGGTACTCTGCTGGACAAAAATACAGTTAAATTACTTGAAGGATATTTGATAATTATGATTTTTGTCTCTGAATATATTTAAAATCAGGAATTATTCACATTTTCTCATTTATGAATCCCTTGTATATTTCCTTTACTCATTTTTCTACTGGGTTTATTTTGTTTTCTTTATTGATATTCAGGGGTTCTGAAAATTTATCTCACCTATATGAGTGGCAAATATACTTTCCCAGACTGTTGCTTATCTATTAACATTTTTTATGGAGTCTTTTTATACAGAGGATTTTAATTTTCTTATAGTTGAATTTGTTTCCTTTGTGGTATATGGACTCTCTCTCTCTCTCTCTCTCTCTCACACACACACACACACACACACACACACACACACACACACGTCCCACGACCATGCAGTTCGCACTTNCTCTCTCTCTCTCCTTCTTTTAATTAGAAAAGACTTCTCTACCTCAAGTTCATTAAGTTGTTTTACTTTATTTTTTAATTGTTATAAAATTTTGTTTTTCACATGTAGGTTTTTTATTCATCTGGGATTTATTTTTAATGTAGGAAGTAGTGATCTAGTTTTATTTGTTTTTTCCTTAAGGAAAATCAATTCTTCAGAAACATGATTTACTATATATCTATTATTCCACAAAAGATAGCAACCTATCCTATACCAAATATCCATAGAAATACAGGTCTGTTCAGTAAGTAATTCAGCTTCACTCAAAGAGAAGTCTTGGTTTTAGCCCTGGGCTATTAGAAAGTAACCTCTAAGTTCTTGGGATTCCTCCAGTGGTAGGAGTGTCTTTGTTATTCAAGGTGGACCCCTCTGACCACACTTGATAGTTTATGCATATGAGATGTTTAGCCCCCATCAGATAGCAGCCCGATGCCCTCCCCTCCCTCAGGAGAGACAGCTAGAGACTGAGTGCAACCAATGGGCAATCAATTAGTCACCAGTGCCTATATAATGAAGGCCCAACAAACTCTCCAAACACCAAGTTCATATGAGTGTCCTTAGTTGGCAATACTTTGTGAGTATTGTCACACATCCTGGCCAGTGTCAACGAAAAGAAAGCTTAGAAGAGTTTATTTGAACCAAATTGACAACAATTGCTGGGAAGCAAAATCTCAACGGATTGAGAAAATGCTGTGCAAAATGGCAGTTTGCAGCTTATTTTATACATAGAATCAAAGGAGGAGGGTTACATGAAATTCATTGGTGGTAGATTAAGGGGGAGGGAGAAAGCAAAGCAGAGAAATCTCCAGGATTGGATAAAAGTAAATTGGAGCAACAGGTAGGTCTTTTACATAGGTGGGTGCAGAATAGTTAATAGTTCGTTTTTTATAGTGCATAGAGATGGTAATCAGGAGAAAAGCATAATAATGAGGGATTCTGTACTTTCCTGCACTGGTGGGGAGAGGGGGGAAAGGATTACTGACATTCCAAGGATGTCATCTTAGGCGCAGAAAGATGATAGACAGGCTCATTTAAGGTGAAGATTGACTTTATGAAGGAAACTTCAGGCTAAAGATGTGACTTCCCACCATGGCCCACATTAGTTATAAATTTTTTGTTGTTCAGGCCATCTTATGTGGTTATTTTCAGCCTCTTGAGCTTGTCAGGTTTAACCTATACCTCCTTTTCCATCCTCACTAGGAAGAGGTGATGCGGTCCATGGCCCCATGTGGACAGGACGACCTGAAGCTCTGCATTTGAATTCCCTTTAGACTCTGCTCTATATACCATTTCCCTCAGCAGGTTCCAATTTGTATTGTTCCCCTGTAATAAATCCTATAACCATGAGTATAATAGCTTTCAGTAAATTCTTTGAAAACTTCCAGCAAATTACCTAACTAGAGGGTAGTTTTGGGAAACCCCCAAACTTGCAGTTGGTGTCAGATAGGAGGATAGTCTTGTGGGGTTCCACCCTCAAACCTCGAAATTTGTCTAACTCTGGCTATGATCTCTTTCTGGACCCTGTATTCTGCTTCAGTATCTACTTTTCTATGTGTGTACCAATATCAAACTGATCAAATCAGTATAAATTTGATATAATTAAGTATAAAATATCTTGATATATGATGGAATGATTCACCCTATTTTTGTCCTTTTTCAAAATTGTTTTAACTATTTATGTATGCTTCATCTTCTATAGAAAATTTAGAATTCGTTGTTAACCTCAACAAAAAAATCTTGTTTATGCTAGTGTAGTCTGGTGGAATTATATTGAATATACAAATTAATTTGATAAGCCAACTAACTCCTAATTACCATGCAAAAATTGGAAATTAATTCAATCTTTATGATGTTGAATCTTGCCATCTATAACATTATTACTTATAAAGTATACATTTATATATCTACATTTAAATGTTAATTAAACAGATATATTGTATAGGTAATATTTTTTAGGCATGGTCTATACACTGGAGATAAAGAGGTAAACAAAACAAACTTAGAGCTTATTTTTGGCAGCAGGGCATAAAAAACACATAAATATATAAAATAATTTCAGTTAATAGGTTAATGCTATAAAGAAAAATAAAGCAAGGTAAATGGATAGTGGCTGACAACGGGAGTGAGTCTTTTATAGATACAGTACTTGTGGATCTTTCTAACAAATTGGTATTTGATCAGAATTTGGTATTAACTCAGAGAAGCAGATGATTTAATGTGGAGGAAAGAGCAAAACCAATGACTGAGGCAAGAAAGAGTCTCTGTTATGACCTAGAGACACACAGGGTGGCTAGCGTGGCTGAAACCAAGTAAGTGAGTGGAGTGAAAGTGAGCATGGAAAAAGGTGATAGGAAAAGTGAGGGACTCAGTGGTAGAGGGTCAAGTTTCAATGTTAGTTTACCTGTAGTAAGAGACCATTGGGGATTTTTGGACAGGAGAAGGATGTTAAGGCAGGGATTGTAATAGTGGCACTAAATCTATTTTGAGATTTGGATCTCGGGTATAATTTGATTTAACAAGTGTAATTTAGCTTGGGACTTTTTGAAAGCTTTCTTTTCTTCCTTCCCTTTCCTTCTGCCAAATGTTAATGATTTTGCTTCCTATAAATTTAGGATGCCCCTTTCAATGGTTCTGTTTACTTTGGCCATGCAGGCTTGTGACTTGGGAGAGGTTTTGCATCAGTATGGGATTCACTCCTGGCTCCAACTTAAATCTACATAACAAATGCAAAGGTTTAGATAACCAGCTTAACTGAACCTTCTCCCACCCCAAAGGACAAAGCCAAATTCAATAGAAAATTCTACTCCGGGCCAAAGAAATTTACATCCTGGTTAGAAAATATAAAACTTGAGAAAAACAATGACTCAATGCAGTAGTTTGCAGTAGTTTCCTGCAGACTCTGCCCACCCAACCCTTCTCTTATTTTAATAAATCTTTCTTCTGTATTTCTACCTGCCTCATGAATTCCTTCACGACCCACAAGCAAGCAGCCACAAGAGATATGATCTGTACATTGTTTTTAAAAAAAAGTGACTCTGAAAACTAAGTCACAGTTATAAAAAGAAGACATATGAACAAACTTAGTTTTATATAAATGAATGAATGATTACAGGCAGAAATATTTAATTTGTAATTAAACCATAATTTTTTTGATATTTCTAAGCTTTGCCTAACATGTTTTCCTTCATCAAGTCATTTATTCTTTAACTTATTCATTCACTTATTATGAAAAGATTGAAGCTCTATTCTGATGTTGCACTCTGCTAGATGCTAGAAAATCAACAGAAAGCAAGAGAGATACCTTTAGATGGAGAAAATGACAAATAGGCAGTGATAGTAACAGCGAGAAGAACTATAACAATACAAATCAACAAAATGATACTGAAAAAATACCCCCAAAAAAGAAAAGAATGCATTACTAAATTTTTATTTTTATTAACTTCTGTTTGTTCTAGTGAAGCTTCTTTACACTCTCCTTTCTGAATGGACCTCTAACTTTGTCCCATTCCATCTTAGACCATCCAATCCCCAGACATTTTGCCTTTATTTTGCATTTCCTGCTTTGCTTATTTCCATCTTTTCCAGCTTGCTCCAGCTGTTTGGGTGACTTTGGAGCATTATTAAAGGGACTTAACTATGTGTTTGCAGTTCATTAGAGAGAAAGTGTTAATTTGCGTCTTAGAATTTTTAATTAGCTCTGGAAACCTCTAAGCATCTTTGCAGTAATTCCGTGGAAACTCAGGGTTTGTGGTAAGTGGAATGACCTTCTAATTCCTCTTTCAGACTTTCTGGCCTGATCTGCTTCTAGTGATATATATCTATATATCTATCTATATCTCTATCTATATAGAGATATAGATA
The DNA here is from genome assembly GCF_001890085.2 of Hipposideros armiger. Classification (NCBI taxonomy): domain Eukaryota; kingdom Metazoa; phylum Chordata; class Mammalia; order Chiroptera; family Hipposideridae; genus Hipposideros; species Hipposideros armiger. Next base: position 365,553 of record NW_017732297.1, on the reverse strand, counting down.
GAGATATAGATATATAGATATATCAGGTTCTCCCATGCCTGTTTACATTTACAGCTTTGTTTTATTCCATTCAAAGGAAAATTCCCTTGACAGTAAGGATTATATCACCCTAACAGACACCTTCATCCATCCGATCTTCGATCTTCGAGACTTGGTATTGTTCTAAAAGTTGTTTTTGAAATACTGAGGATGATTCATTAGGTAGGTTATACATTTTCAGTAGTTCATGAGTTCATTCTCTGTTTTTCAGGAAAACAGAAGTTTTATAATAATAAACTGATTATAATTACCTAAACCATACTTAAAATACAATGTCCAATTTATAATTTTTATTTGGATGCATTTATTAGGTTAAAGAAAAAGTGTTAAAATAGGGTATAATCGTGGTTCTTGTACTTACATAAAATGAACACATGCCTATGATTTTATGTCACTTAGTTGTTAAGAAGGGAACTGGTAATAATACGTGACATACAGCTGGTACAAATGAGAATTTGAACAGCAGAAACATACTGGGAGTACAGAAATCTGAAACAAATTTACAGATAGATGCAAAATGGATATCCAGAGAGCAGTAATCAATTGCCTTCCATAAGACATAATTAATTTGAAATTCTATAATCAAGAATAATTTGCATTATTATCAGTTTGCTACAATTATAGAGCTATAAAACAGCACAAGACAATGAAATACAGGGAAAATGAAAGGGTGGTCTGGAGAGTCTTATTTTACATTTTTCAAAATCTTTCGCAGCCCACCATCTCCATCTTGTTATTATAATAATCCTAAAAAATATATGTCTTGATTACAAAATAAGGTTGGTCACATTAAGTTTGGCCTGATTAATTATGGAGGTATAGAAAGTGTTAATTTACCATATAAGTCTCCTTAAGTTTACTTTGTAACATCCAGAGTTGTACAGTATGGAACATATTAGATCGCAAAATTAACCTTATCTGGAAGTTTTCATAAGGACTCCCTGATTGGATAGTAAAAAGTCTCTATGATTTAAAATCCTGAGGTTTGGAAACTAAGCTCAAGAAACTTCCTTTACCACATTTTCCCAGCCATGGGTAAATTATTTTCCTGTAGAGTCTGTAAGTAAGGCTAACTAAGTTACTTAAAAGTGACTTATCATACTTGATTAAAACAGCATGATTCTCAAATATGACATGCCAGGCCATCTATCTTGTATAATTTTAAAAATTATATTCTGATGAAAGGAAAACAGAATCTTATTGAATCTATTCAAATAACTATATTACATGGAAAGCAAAAAAAGAAACTCAAATATTTTTAAATTTGGATAATCAGATATGATTTTAAATGTTTCATTGTAGTTTATAAAAGCAGAATCTAAGCTGTTGTGAGTTAAATATCTTAAGAAGAAACAGAAAGGTCTTTCTTACAAATCTGGAAAATAAAACATTAAAACCATATCAAAATATTTTAAACAAATTACCACAATAAAATTTCCCTCATCAGTCCATTCAGTTTTATGTACTTAACTGTGTTTTAATTGATCTTTGGTTAGCAATCTTATAAAATTGTCTATTTTTTGAATTTTAAAAAAGTAGGAGAGAGAGAGAGAGAGAGAGAGAGAGAGAGAGAGAGAGAGAGAGAGAGAGAGAGAGAGAGATATCCTGGAAATACTGATTCAGTATATTGGTATGGACTGAATATCGTCTAAGCAATGTCAACCCAAAGCTTGCACCCTTGAGTTTATTCTTTGAAATGTCAACAGCTTAAAGTACTTGGTCCAGTTGTTTTCCATGAGGAAATATTTTATTATTTGAGTGAAACTATTCCAACACAAAAAGAAAAAATGAATTGCTCATGTAATGATTTATTTGTAACCCATTATTGCACACTTTAGTTAACTAAGAAGAAAATATATAACACAAAAATTAAGAGCCTGAGATTTTGCCAGTGAGATTTGCATTCAAATCACAGCTTTGCTAAGTGTGTGACAGCAAGTATTAAGTGCAATGATAATGCAGGTAAATTGCTAGCACAATGACTAGCACATAGTGATACTTTGATACACATTAGTTTTTTGTTTTTTTTTTATTCTTTGCTTGTTTCTATTGGGAAACAGTATGTTTTTTCCAGGACCTATCAGCTCCAACTTGAGTAGTTGTTTCATTCTAGTTGTGGAGGGTGCATCTCAGTAGCCCATGTGGGAATTGAACTGGCAACATTGGTGTTATGGGCACTGTGCTCTAACCAACTGAGCTAACTGGCCGCCCCACTAGTTAAATATTGAACATATAATTTGTATAGATTAAGCCAATGTGTTGAGAGCACTAAAGCTTCTAGAATAGTAACTCGAGAACATATGAACATTGACTGTGGTATGATTTCCTAAACAATTACTAACATAGTAGAAAGTATCTTTAAATATATACCTATATTAAAAAAAAAGTGAGTGTAACTCTTTTATTTTCCTTCAACGTAAAGAAGGGCATAAAACCAATATTTAATTCCTTAGAAGTGTTTATCTGAAGCACTTTTAAAAGAAATCTGGAGTTACAGAATGACCTTCTCATGACAACCCATTCTACCATATGGAGCCAAGTCTAAACTCAATATATTTTAGAGCAGGTAAATCAAATTTCCACATAGTAATAAAAAAATTTAATCAATAACATTCCAATTAAATATCTATTATATCCTAAGTGAACTTACCTCTCCCCCCCCCCCAAATCACCATATTAACTGATTGGCAACTTTATAGCTTGACTAACTCTGTAAAGCTGTTGATTATAAGTCAATTAAATTTTGGAAAACATGTACCAAAAACAATGATGTTAGTTTGAGTAAAAGCTCTTAAGTGACACCTCCTGACATAGTTTAGTAAAAGACCAATTCTCCATCAAGGTCACTTCTAAATAAGGCAACAAAATCACTGAAAATATAATTATTTTGACATTGTCCATATAGAGGCAGGAAGAAAGGAGTTATCCCCATCATGACAAAGCAGTTTAAAATCGTTAATGGTTCAAAATGCAGCTTTGTTCTACATTATTCTAATTTAAGATGGGATGATATGCAAGGAGGTAAATTCTTCTGCTACAACGCTATAGTAAGCTAAGTGTTTAAAGGAACAAAATATTGGGTTGTCAGAAAAGTCATGACGTTATTTTTTCTGTTTTTCATTGCAAAAATTGGTCATGACTTTTCCGACAACCCAATAGTACATTTGACTTATTTCTACACTATGATAATGTTCTGATTAGTAGTTATAAATGATATAGTTAATTTTTTCAGCAGACCTTTTAGAAAGAAAGTAATCTGATTTAATATTTCTTTTACAAACTTCAATATTGCTATCTTCTCACAGTCTTAAAAAAAGCTAGCCATCATTCTTAAACTAGCACAAGCTATTGTCTTTATCATCATTTCCATCACCATCATCATAACCACCATAACTTTTTTGGACTTGAGAATATTTTTTTCATATGTAACTGTAAGGTATTCTCTTAAGGTTTAAATACAGTTTCTGATTTTATGATACCAAATATGAATCATGGACACTCCATTTTATATAATGATATATACAAAATCTTTTAAGTGGACTATTATCTATAATTTTTATCTTTTACTAAATTTGTATGCATATAAATACAGTAAAACCTTGGATTGCAAGTAACTTGGTTTGCGAGAGTTCCACAAGACAAGCAAACATTTCTAATACATTTTCACGTGGTAAATAAGTGATGTCTTGCGATACGAGTAGTTTGTTTCTAGAATGAATTATGCTCACAAATCAAGGTATTACTGTAACTCTAAATGTTAGACATTGTTTTATAGCAAATAGATCTTCATAGTACATTAGAACTTTACATATGGTGTCTAATTTCTCCCTATATAAATATAACAGATTATGTAATGAATGTGTTTCTAAAAATTAAATTAGCTTTCAGAAATAAATGATATTTCAAAAACTGTTTGAAACTCATTAATTACATAGCTATTAGAGTGGATTTGGGGGTGAAATGAATGATGGTTATGAAGATCAAAAAAATTTCAAACAATATTTATGTTTCAAGAATTTGTAATTTCAGATAAAGATTAAAAAACCACTTAAGTGGGAAACACCTATGAGGTACTTTGTAAATTAGAAATCTTTTGAGATTATTAAAGCTTTAAATAATTAATCATGTAAAATATTGATTCAACTTCTAAATAGTAGCCAAAATGTACCTACCTCTCTTAAGTGCTTAACTTGAATTCATAAACTCTATTAGGCATTGGTAGAAAATTTTTAGCAAGGTGCAACAAAAAAATTTTTATAAATACTATGATTTATTTTTAAATCTACATTGACATCAATCATGTCTATAATCATACATTGTACAGTTCATAATATGTATATTATATAAGTGTGTGTGTGTCAATGTACACACAGACATATAGGAAATATATATACATATATATGTATATATATTTAATTTTAATTAAATTTACTGAAGTGACATTGTTTAGTAAAGTTACATAGGTTTCAAGTGTACAATTCTATATCATCTATATATTGCATTGTGTGCTCACCATCCAGTCAGTTCTCCTTCAATCATCATATATTTGACCCCCTTTACCCTCTTCTACCGTCCCCTCCCCCCTTACCCTCTGGTAACTACTGAACTATTGTCTGTGTCTATGAGTATTTGTTTGTTTGTTTTTCTTGTTTGTTTATTGCTTTCCATTTTATATTCCACATATGAGTGAAATCCTATGGTTCTCAACTTTTTCTGTCTGACTTATTTTGCTTAGCATGATAACCTCAAGACCATCCATGTTGTCTCAAATGGCAGTATCTCATTTTATTACTATTCCATTGTATATATTTACCAACATATACTAACTTTCAAATTAAGTTTTAAAAATTAAAACTACTAGGAGGAATTAAATTTAAATTGTTGTGGTATAACAGATCAGCTGACTAATCTTTATTTCATGTAAGCAAACCTTCCAAATTCAGGAAATGTTGGGGCAAAACAGGACCAGCAATTACTAAACTCAAGTCTTAACTATTAAACAATGATATCATTATTGTGACATTAAATGTTCTTATACCTTTTATGGGCCTTTAGAAAACGGTGTCAATATACTCAAGAAAAAAAATGCTACAACACAAGTTACCCATTAAAGGTTTAATGTGCTGAGATAGTTCTAATGGTTTTCAATTTCAGCTGTCAAGTTCAGTAAACTGTGTCCCTTGTTTAGAGACCTCCTGTGGTTCCGGCTTTGCAGGAGTGCTAGAGATTAAGTGATTAAGACAAGGATTAATATTAGACTAAACCATATGGTAATTATGGTTATTTCTGCTTTTTAATTTCGTTCTGAAATAGATAACCCATTTCAAATCAATCCTGGTGGTAAACGTTCTGTTTCCATTCATTATTTCAAGTTGTTCTTTAACCAGAGATGGTCTGCAGTAGAGTTAAATGTGCTGCCTCTATCTCTTGGGTCCCCATCCAAGATTCTCAGTTTACCAGTTGAGCAACCCTGGAAAATGTTAAGGTATTCTTTTTTTTTTTTTTTTTTTTTTTTTTTTTTTTTTTTTTTNCAGCGGCTGCTCAGCTCAGGCTGGGAATCAAACCGCTGTTGCTCAGAGCTCAAACTCTTGAGCGAGCTCTTAACCAACTGAGCCACTCAGCCGGCTGGAAAATGTATGTCAAGTCTTCAAACTCTCAGTTTTCACAACTACAAATGCAAAATGATAGCAATGATACTTATTTTGTAAATTTCTTACCCATTTGAGATAAACTATGCATTTAAAATTGTCATCTCAAAGCCTGGCATGTGTAAGTACTCAGGTAGTATTGTCATTGTTTTTACTATTATTTGATTCTCTTCTTGTTGTTACATGAAGTTGGTAATACTAACTAACTTCTACATTTTTCTATTTATTTTCAAACAAAATCATCAATTGGTACAAATGCCATTATGTCATGCAAAAAGTCTCTCTAGAGGCTGAGTCAAGTGTGAGAGATCACTGTCAAAATTAAGGCTATAACTGATGGTCAGGAAAAACAATATTTATTAAACATGCTAGTCCCTACAGAGCACATTTCTTTACTATATTATTTTAACCTTTCAATGTTAATTTTGGTTTCAGGACTTTGTGTTTCTAGATGAAAACATAAATTGGCTGTTTTCACTGACTTGATTATTGTAATTATTCAAGCTCATGTCAAAGTAACTTGGCTAAACTCCCACAGTTTTGCTCAACTGGCACAGTTGAGAGAAATATTTCAAATATTACCCTTTAGCATTTTATTTAAATAGAGAAGAATCATCTTATGAGTGTAAGAAAATGAGAAAAAGCAATACTGAGAAAGACCATGTTCAAATATGTCCAGGGACAGAATTTAGGGTTTATTTGGATTGGCTGCTGGCGGCATGTATCTTAGGTTCCTAGTTTGCAGAACAGGAATATTGGAACATGTCCATATTCTATACAAAAACATTTCCTTGTATTATAATTTCATTTAATAATATTTAAAGTGGAGTACTTTCTCCAAACTTTCTATCATATTTTATGCTGAATATGGAATGATGCAGTATCCTGTGATATTTGTAAGTTAAAGTTACAATTCATTTACTATTTGCAAAAAGAGGTGACTAATTTTGAGAATGTGTTAGCATAAAGTCATATTCTCCCTTGTTTCTCACTCAATTTTGGGCAAGTATGAAGACAAACTGGAAACTAGTTCTGGAGTGTCCTATGACAAATGTGTAAATTTAATAATAATAGTTGTAGAAAAGTGCCATCATCTGATATTTGAGGTTATAATAATAACATCTCTTTTTGTCTAAATGTAACAGCAACAACAAAAAGTTCACTTCTGACAGGCTAGTTACATACATATCATAGCCTTTGCAGTAGGCTGAGTAATGGCCCTCCAAAAATGCCAGGTCTTTATCTCTGGAACCTATGAATGTTACCTAATATGACAAAAGGACTCTTCAGATACGATTAAATTAAGGGTCTTAAAATGGGGAGTTTATCCTGGATTATCTAGGTGGGCCCAATCTAATCATAAGAATCCTATGAGGAAACGAAGCAAGAGAATAAGAGAAAAATATAATGATGGAAGCAGGGTTGGAGTGATTAAATTATGCTGAAAGGGGGCCTTGAGCCAAGTAAAGGCGGTGGCATCTAGAAGCTGGAAAAGATGAGGGAACTAATTTCCCATAGAACCTCCTCAAGGTGTACAGCTTGGCTGAGTTTACTTTTAGCCTAGTGAGACCCATTTTGTACTTCTGATCTCCAGAATACCTAGTAATAAATGTGTGTTATTTTAAGTCATTAAATTTGTGGTAATTTGTTACAGCAGCAATAGGGAACTAACACAGTTTTCTTGGTAGACCTATAAAGTTTTTCATGCCATGAGTTGTTGAATTGTGTCTATCCTTGGGCTTCCTACAGCCTTTGTTATATAAGAATTGTAAATTTCAGTCAGATTTTTGAGCTGTTTGTTCTTCATCTTTTCCTATTTTACATTTGATAAGTCAAGGTTTGTTTTTTTTTTAAGAAAATGAATACACTAGTTAACATTTAGTGCTAAGGCTTAATAAGAGTAATCACTTTCTAAATTGATGAGCATCAAAATTATTTAAATGCTCTTTCTGTTCTGCCTTTTTACTAAAGCAGAGTCCATGCTGCCTCAGGAGCCCAGGGTTATAGAAGGGGTCACTCACTCTTCAGGCTCTGCTCCTGAGAAATGAACTTCATCTATATTGCCTTTACTTGGTGGTTTAGCAGGAATGCCGTGCAGAACACATGGCGAGGTCATAGTAAAAATAACTTCTTTCTTTTCCAGTGCTCTTCCCTGCTCCAATTTTATATTCTGTATTAAAAGGGGCAGAACAAAGCATGCATAAAATACTGCCAATATATAAATTAGAGGGCACTCATTTCATTAAATATGTAGTCATTTGAAATAGGTTAAAAAATTAAAGAAGGTAACCAGGAGGAAAGACAAGCTGGCTGTGTCCCCAGGAGTCTCATGGGTGTCATTATCTTAGTGAACTTCCCCAAGGGAGGGATCCTGGCCATATGCATTACCAGCTGAATAAATTTGGCTATTCTTTAATTACTCAAAAAGAGGGACTTTTTTTTTTTAATTGGGGAATTGGGGGATGGGAACAGCGCTAGGGAATTGGGGGAAGGGGAACAGACAATTTGCTGTCATTTTTTTTGTTCTTCAGTCTAGTTGTGGAGGACATTGCTTCACTGGCCCAAGTTGGCACCATTATTGTGCTTTTCCCGGGCGAGGCAGATCAGTTGCCGGCTTCTGGACGGCCGCTCACAGTGGCTGCTGGCCGCTCACGCTGGCTGCTGGCTACACACAGTAGCTCATGGCAACCCACTGCCACAGGGGCTGCAGCCTACACCGATGCCAGCGACTCATGGCAGCCCAGCTCCAGGTTGAGCTGTTGTTCAGCATCTTAGCTGTGGAGGGCAGTGTTCACTGGCCCTCATGTGGGATCCAAACAGGGGCCCTCTGGCATCCCAAGTCAGCTCTTAACCAACATGCTACTCGGCCGGCCCCAAGAGGGACTTTTGAGTTAGCAATGTCTGCTGGATTAGTGGAGTGCATAGAACCTATATATATATATATATATATATATATATATATATATATATATATATATATATATATATATATATTTAATTTTATTAAATTTATAGGAGTAGCATTGGTTAATAAAATTATATAGGTCTCAAGTGTGCAATTTTATAGTACATCATCTGTACATTGCATTGTGTGTTCTCCACACAAATTCAAGTCTCCTTTCATCACCATACATTTGACCGCATTACCCTTTTCTACCTTCCCCCATCACCCTGCCCTCTGGTAAACAACATACTGTTGTCTGTGTCTATGAGTGTTTGTTCGTTTGTTGCTTTCATTTTATATCTCACATGTGAGTGAAATCATATGGTTCTTGACTTTTTCAATCTGACTTAGTTCACTTAGCATGATATTCTCAAGAAGGCATGGCAAAAACACTGACTTTACTTAGATTTTATGTTTACTTGGGATGACAAGGATGAAAAATTTTGGTCTAAACAAAAAAATAGAACCAACCCTCCCTAAATACAACTGTGGGTGTAACTACTGATCAAATATCTTAAACTGTTAAACTGATAATGGGTTGCTGGTTTAGATGGAAATTCAGAATTAACAGCCTCATACAATTGATTTTAAAGCCAAAACACAATTCTTTGTTATGAGAGGTATAAAGAACAAAATAATCCGGTAACAGTCAAATCGTGGTGGCTTGAGGTGCTTCTGCCTTTGCAAGGTGACTTTGTCTCACCACTTTTATGATAATTCTATATTTTAACTCTCAGAGCAATTTTACTTACTTTATTTTATATTTCTTTGAAGCAAACACATGGTAGCTTCGCAATACCAGCTGCAACTTTCTTTTGGATCACTAACATAGTGAAATAATGAATCCAATTATTTATCATCATTTACTGTTTAAAACGAGCAGAAGTTGGCTTAGACACCAAATGTATCTCTGAGATATATATATATATATATATATATATATATATATATATATATATATATATATATTTTTTTTTTTTTTTCTCTAGGAATGACTCAGGGAAGATTGTGGTAATAGGTAAATAAGGTAGCACATAAAAGTAAACTGCTGGTGTTTAAATTGGATGTATCCAATTACTGGAACTACTTCGACATCTCTCCAAACTGTGCTTCTCTCTCTCATACCCACTGCCATGGCATACCTCAGGCCTCATTATTTCTTATCTGGATTTAATGCATGAACCTCCAAATTATCATTCCCTGTCTTCAGTTTTGTCCCTCTTCTTCTAATCTCCCTTCTTTATGATCACCAGTAATCTTTCTAACACAGAAAATGCAATATCCTCTTTTTTGCTTAAGATTCTGCTATGCCTCCCACAGCCTTCAAGATAAAAGTGCTAAGTCTGAGTCAAGTTATGCAATCCTGGCTCACACAGTAACCCCAATAGGTCATTCTCTGACCACAGAACATACAATTCTTCAAGTTCTTAATTACTTTTAGTTCTTGGAGAATACCTTGCTCTTTTTATTTTATTTTTAACTTCACACTCGCATCATCCACTGTCTGGATCCACTTTTCCATCCAAGCCCTTCAGCTTGGCCTTTGATATCACCTCTCCCTTATTTACAGCTTGTCTCTTCCCTGAGGCATACTTTTCCTCTCACAAGCTCTTATCTCAACATATTGTATTTACCTAGTTAATTATGTTTCTACCTATTGAGTTTAACTGCAAGATCCTTGTATGTGGAAGTTTTATCTTCAGTCTCAAGAAAGTATGATGCTAATTTGATTGATTTGTTTTTAGGATTAATAGAGACATATGAATATGTGGGACTTCTGGAAATGTGTCAACACCCACAAGATCATAGTAACCTCTTATTTATCACATACTGTGTTTCCCCCCAAATAAGACCTAACTGGAAAATAAGCCCTAGCATGGTTTTTCAGGATGCTCTTAATATAAGCCCTACCCCAAACATAAGCCCCAGTTAAGATAGTCAGCCAGACATGACTGTTTGATAAATGTAGACTTTTGTACATAATAAATGAATAAATGTAGATTGTTGGAGCAAAAATTAATACAGGACCCGGTCTTATTTTCGGGGAAAAATGGTATGTAGACTCCTGTAAACACTCTTCTTCCTCAAGTCTGCAATGAAGTGGCAGTCGAAGAGAAGGATCAAAGTTTCTCTTGAGTCTTGTTTCTTAATAAACAGCTTGAGATCCATACCCAAAAAGGCAGCATCAAGGTGGCAAAATTTTGGCTTCCTCCACCCTAGACATTGAGGAACAAAGACACACGATCTCTGGTGTGCTCCATCCAAAATCCAGAGCCACGTTATCCATGTGGGTTGTTTTATTTTTTTATTTATTTATTTATTTTATTTTTTTTTTAGCTGAGCCATCCCGCCACCTGTTGGCAGCTCATGGCTGCTCAGCTCGGGCTGACTCGAACCGCTGTTGCTCAGAGCTCAAACTCTTGAGCGAGCTCTTAACCAACTGAGCCACTCAGCCGGCCCCAAGTAAGAGCTCTATGTGTGGGTTGTTTTATAACTCTATATTCTATCACACATTTGTTTTACAACAGCATACATCATTACAAATCATACTCCACTGGAGAGAATTTCATATAGCCATACCTAACTACAAAGGAGGCTGGGAAAATTCCAGCTATATGCTCAGGGATTGAGATGGATTTCAGTGAGCGGTATAGTGTCTCTCACAAAAGAACCAACAGATAGTACCCACAAACCCTCCTTCTCGGGGGTTGGTCCTTTCTTTAAATATATGCCTATAAAATAACATGGGCTTTCATCCCATGTGCTTGCTCAAAACAAAGCCCAAGCTGTCCCTAATGATCCCTAGAATTCACACATATTTGGTTTGAAAAATAACTCTCTTGTTTGCTCCCTATAATATCTTGTTCTGAAAGTTGGGGGGAGAGGGGGCTGGGTGAAAATGGTGGAGGGGGGAAGAAGTACAAATAGTCATGGGGATGTAAAGTACAGCATAGGGAATATCGTCCTTAATACCGGGATAATTAGGTATGGTGCCAGGTGGGTACTAGGCTTATCAGGAGGACCACTTCATAAATTATATAGACATTTAACCACTATGCTGCACACCTGAAACTAATATAAAATAATATTGAAAGTCAACTAATTGAAATTAATTAATTTTTAAAACAATACAATTTGCTCAGGTTCATTTATCAATCACTTTGAATCCTCTTATTCTGGCTTGCCCCCTTTACCTGGGTGTGAATAAGGAATGTAAGCCATCGTCCAAATCAACATTAATGTGTTGTGGCTATAATGGAGTGAAATTAGAGCATAGAGCGCTAACAAATTTGAACAAGCATCATCACCACTCTTCCTAAAATTTTTTGGGCACACTCATCTCTCTCTCTCTTTTTTTTTTTTTAATTGGGGGAATCGAGGAAGGAGAACAGTGTTGGGGAATTGGGGAAGGGGGTCAGCCAAGTTGTTGTCCTTCAATCCTAGTTGTGGAGGGTGCAGCTAGCTCAGCTCCAAGTCCAGTTGCCATCAGGCCACCCCTCAGCTCAAGGTGCCATGTTCAATCTTAGTTGTGGGTGCGCATAGCCCACCATCCCATGCAGGAGCCGAACCGGTAACCTTGTTGTTAGGAGCACATGCTCTCACCAGCTGAGCTATCCTGCCACTGTTGGCAGCTCAACAGCAGCTCAGCTTGCAGCTTACTGGCCCATGTGGGAATCAAACTGGCAGCCCTGTTGCTCAGAGCTCGCGCTCTTAACCAACTGAGCCACTTGGCTGGCCCAGGCACATCCATCTTTACTGGTAGTCAATGTCTAGGTCTCTACCTCATTTTAAGTTCTTTTGATGAGAACACAATGCAACATACAGATGATGTATTATAGAATTATACATGTGAAATTTATATAATCTCATTAACTAATGTCATCCCAATCAGTTTAATTTTAAAAATGAGATAAACTAAGAAGGGTATATTAAAATATTAACAATAAGTTAGGTTCTTTAAAGCCAGAAAAATTAAAGGATAATAAATTCTGTTTTGGATATAAATCAAATATTAAAATTAAAAATTAAAAAAACAAAAAAATTTCCCGATGCCTTCTTCACTCCTGAGCCACTTTATTCATTCAGATCTCTCCAGAGCTACAAACCAGAAACCGTAAACATAAAACTGAAAATTCCTTTCCTATACGACATAGATCAATCCAGCCCCATCAACCTGTCCACCCAAGATTATTGTGCAATGAAACAAAATCTTCTCCTATTACAGAATGCTGAATGGCTGTGGCGAGTGTTGTTTTTAAATAGCAGTTACTTTTCCCCACTTTTCCTATGGTGCTGGTAGTTTACTGTGAACCTCTGTAGAGGTTTGAGTTAGAAGAGGAATTTGCTCGACTGGCCCTGCAGCTATCCTAGTTACCTTCTTCCAATTCTGAGACAGGTAATGAACTCCAGAAGTAAGTCAGATGCTGGGGAAGGGTTGCTCAGTCAAAGTTTTGATCTGAGCTATTTGCCCTTCTCTTTGATTTTCTTGCATTTACATGACAAAAAGAGAAATTTAAATTAGTTTAATGTGGTGCTCATCTGTATTTTTCTGAGTTCTCATCATCTCTCATTTCAGACTTTAGGAATCTCTCCTGTGCCCAGCTTTTTTATATGTTTACTTTCCAGCTAGTGCAACATTCCCCAGTGCAGACCTCTTAAGACTGAACTTTTATTTTTGCAGTAATTTTAATACTAAAGCATGCTATGGTAAAAGTAATTTATGAGGTTAAAAACTACAGCCACAATTTTAATATTTTATTATAACACTTTTAACAATATTAGAAATAACTGCTTTTTGAGAAGTAAAAAGACTGTTGAAAAATAACTTTTTCTTTACAAAATCTCATAAGCAAATATTGCACTCTTCAGATACTCCAAGAGACGACTAACACATGTATTTTAAACCAAAGGCATAAATAACAATATGTAACATAAATTAAATTATTTTTATAGGTGCTGTAAAGAAACAACAAAATTTTCCTTTTCAACACAAATATGCAACAAAGGAAAAATGTTGAAGGACCATGATATATATGACTGTGCTGGTGATGCAAAGTTTGTGGATTTTACACAGAGTGTAAGTGGTATGTGCGAGGGTGGGATAGGTAGTATGTATGTGACTTTGGTGAGTGGTTTGTATAATGTAGTTTGTGTTGTGTGATGTGGTATGGGTGGATATGTGCTATATTATGGATGTGAGCTTTTGTGTGTGTGTGGAGTGTGGTGTATTTGAAATATATGAATGTAGATGGTACTTATGTGTGTTATGTGTGTGGGCATGCTGTGTTAGTGTGCATACATGCATATTCTATGTATATATATATATATATATATATATATATATATATAGTGTAATGTACTTAATATCCTTGTCTATTTGTCACTTTGTCACTTTTGACAAAATATTAGCGTGTCATATTAGCATGTGTATGATGGGGGAGAAAATAATTATAACCAGAGGAAAACTGGAGTAATGCTGATAAAGATGAAATGTGAATAGCATATTATTGCCTCTTCTCTTGCCTGGTGGATTGATGCTTATCTGTATCTTTATGTCCAGTCATGTCCCAAGCTATTCTTTTGCTTGGATGGACTGTACTCATTCTATTCCATCCTGTCCAACCACCTATCTCCTATGTCAGGCTTTCCCTACAATCAAGATTGTACTCTATATTAACAGATGAGAACACAGAGCTGAGGTATAGGAAGACATGTAACATTTGCAAGCGCAAAACTAATAAAATTCTCCAAAGTACTAAACAAGTGTGTTATAGCATGAGGATAGGAGTTACAGGGAGGCTAAAGACAGATAAAAATCATTAAAGATAGAAATGAATTGTGCTGATATCAGACAGAATACATTTTCTCACCGTTTTAAGAAATAAACATGAATAAGTAAATTTGATAATGCTTTTGGCAGTTGACAGTGAAACAGCTAGGCTTAAAGTAACAACAGATTGAATTTTACAGTGGGCTAATTATTAGAGAGAGGAATTAACAGCTGTGCAGTAACAACTTCCATAAGTTTCCCCCTGAAAAAAAGAAAGGCAGAATCATGATCTATCAAAAATAATTGGAAGAAGAAACACTTAAGTTAATAATATGCCTCCTTTAAACGTCTTGACACCAGGTGCCTTTAAGCTGATCGTAATTTGTTGCAACTTTTCAGTTCAGCTTTCCTTCCCTGTAGAAATAAAAATCAATAAAAAAGCTTCGTAATTGTAGAAATTTTGGATATAAAATGATTATTGGCTTATTAGATGTTAAAACAGTAGTTATTAAGACTTACAAAAATTCTAAATTTCACAAAAAAACTTATATTGGTTGGGGAGGGGAGTTAACGTCTAGCATCGAATTTTGATTTGGGTCCAAGTTCACCAGAGCTTAGTTAGCTGTAGACATAAATATATTTCTATTTCTGCTTGAGTAATGACTCCTAGGGTAGTGGATATCATATTGGAATCATTAGTGTCATAGCTTCAAATTGTAAGCAACATTAGTGTATGTGAAGAGGAGGAAAAAAAACCCAAAAACTATTTGGTGGAGAAAGCAGCCTGAGAGCAGTTGCATCCTCCTACACCATCCCACTCCCCAATCTTTTTAATGTGAAGGCTATACCTACCATTAGTATCTCTAAGCTCTACCACCCTGAGTACAAATTAGGTTGCATTTACAATATCTCACAGCTTGCTGCTCTGCATTAGAGATGCCCACTGCTCACACATGACTTCTCATTGTGGTTAGATGGTGTCACGTAACTAGGTTTGGCAAAGGCTTTGTGAATGGAAGTCATGTGTTGTTTCAGGGCCAAAGCCTTTAATTGCTGGAGGGAGGCATTCCAGCACTGTCTTTCTCTTCCACATAGATAGACAGGGGAAATATGCATTCCAATAGCACAGCCAGAGATTGGTAGGGACTTCATTAGCCTGTATTGCTAAATTGCTACAAAGTAAACAGTTGCTCTAGAAAGTTGCTTAGAGCCTCAGCTTTGCATAAACTAAAAATAAACTTTTATTGTATTGACTCACTAAGATTTTGAGGTTGTTTAATATCTCCTCATACCTTCTAGGTTTTTCTAACTCATAAATGTTCTAAGTCCCCCACATTAACCAGCAGAAAATTCAGACATTTCTAGGACTTCCAAGGATGTCTAGAGTTTTATACATCTTTTGTATCTGTTCTGGTTTTCTCTAACCACATCTGATAAGATGCAAATCCTTGAGGGTAGATTCTGCAACTTCTGCTCTTCTCTCAATCTTGAGAATAAGATTTCTCAATCTGTTCATCCCTGTCTTTTGATCTAGGTTTTTCAAGCACCCTAACACCTTTGGGTTAGGCAGGGAGTTTGAGATCAGATGCCACAACTTCTTCTGCCACACCAAAAACAGAGCAATAAATTTGTCAAGTTTAATGCTGCATGGTCCAAGACTTTATGAATCGAACCAGAAGAAATTTAAATGGAAGGGATTTTAGTCGCGTTCCCATATGTACTCACTTTAATGTAACTGTAGATTTACAGTCTAGACAGTCATCACTTCATGAAATGAGAACGGTGCTGTACCTATACCCCAATTATCAGTTGAGGAATGTACAATAACGAGTGGCTGGTGGCATTAAGTATTGCAGCGATTAGTGGAAACAGCTCTTTCTAGTCATACAGATAGCTATTTCCCAAAACCATTTTTTTTTTAGTCCTACAGTATTTAAAACAAGCATCTCACCATGTTTGGAATTCATAACTTGTACAAATTTTTCTCAAATTTGTTTTAAAGTGTCCCCAGAGTGTTACCTGTGTGCAGGGCATTTGCACCCAAGTTCTTCAGCTGCTGTTTGGGACTTGCTATGATGATCTGCTGTACCCCACTATCATTCTTAGAGACTTCATAAGAATAAGGTTCCTCTGGGTGCCAGTTTGATGTCCATCTATTTTATTGTTTGCCATATTTTAGGGGATGAAAAAATGACTCTTTCATATCTATGGTTGGCTTGTCTCCTGGAACCTCAGCATAATGATTGTTCCCAGGATATCACATAAACTTTGGTGACCGGAACTTTCATGTGTCTGGCTCCAAGCCAAAATCCTATTATGATCTTTCAGGCCTGGCCGCAGATAATTACAAAGGCTTTGCCTGACAGGCCTCATGCGGGAAAGCTGCCTTCCCCACACCTGATTTGGTGCTCAGTAATTGCACTGCAATCTCTGGGGGGGAGTTTCAGTCAAGGGCTCAGGCTCTCTGCCCCTTCTCAGGCCAGACATGCTATTATTATATAATATGCATTTCCACCACAAGCATCTTGTTGTAAAAGCCTCTTTTAACTGGTGGTCTTGATTGAGGCACTTTTCAGCAACCCTGCCTAGACCTCCTTATATGGTGGCTTCAAGACGTTTACCCCACTTGACTTAGTACTTTTCCACTCCTAGGCCTCCTCCTTGCAATCCCCCAGCCTCTCCAGGTCCACAAAACAGCAGCAACCTTTTGTTCAGGGCTCTTCTGCAGTGAGAGCTTGTCCATGCCTGTACTACATGTCATCCAATTGACCCACACCTGACACCATTCTGTGGGGGGAAAATAGGACATTTCTGTTTGTTTTTTTGCCTCTTACCTGCACCATCACAGTAAGTGTATAAAGGCTTGGGATTGTTACTTTTACTTTTGGGATTGCCCTAATTAACCACCTGGATACCTCGGCAGTTCAGCAAACTTTTTCAGATGTTTTCTTCCAACTTTCTCCTTTAGTTATACAAAACTAGTAGGCTGGTTGAGTTTGGGAAGAGGAGGATTGAATGCTCCATCCATTCCATCATTCTTTTGTCCTCAACCTTGATGTTTTTTGTGGGGTTTTTTGTTTTGTTTTTGTCCTAAAGCAAAACAGAAAGAGCCAATACTGATATCCCTCATTAGCAAAAACATAAAGTCTCTACAGAATAACAGACTACAAATAACTACAGCTATTATGTACAAAAAGACTCCTACCTGCCAATCAGCCTTTGTTATTTTTTCAGAGAATCAGTTTTAATGTTGCTATTTGTGTTGAATTCATTAGTGTTTGCTATTTCTTTGTGAACCTCATCAATTAACCATTTAAATTTGGGTGAGTATTTTCCATTAAAAGAGTCAGTCTCTATAATTATCAGGGTAGAATTATATACCGTCTTTAGCTAAAATCAGCTCTACAATTTTAGGACTGTCTATAAATAGATGCATGCATTAACAAATTCAGGTGAGAATAGATGATAGCTTAAAGAGGTATAAAACCTGTAAACACATTCTAATGCAGGCAAAAATTTACTGGATGAGCTTTATATTCAAAGCCAAAAGAGGCTCTTGAAAGTCGCGGTGTTGCCAAAAAGCGGGTTCTTGGTTTACGTTATAGAAAAGAATTCAAGGACACACCAAATAAGCCAAGCAAGCAAAGATAAACAAGCAGTGGATTTATTTTTTTAAAAAGGAGATAGTACACTCTCAAGATGGAGTGAGAGTGGGCAGGCCTAGAGAAGACCAAATGCCCTGAAGAGCAAAGAGGCTTAGGATTTTATTCAAATGGGGGTGTGAACTATTCAAGATTTAGGGGTGGTGTCCCAGGTATTCCCAGGTGGGTCCCCTCTAACTACTCCTCCTCAGGAGGTGGGAACCCCTTGTCCTTACTTGGCCCTTGTTGGAACTGTCATGGCAGCACAGGGGGTGGAGGTTTTCCCTGCCTGCAATGCTAATATTGCAATCCATTACAATTAGCTGAAGTTCACCTTGAGGGGCAAGATGGTGGACTGGGTCTGCTCTAGTCATGGCCAGTCTGATAGCTGCACTTTTTCTTACAGATGATCTCATCTCTTCTCTCCTTTGTCTTTCTGCATTCCTCATTCCCTTCCTTCTCTTCTCTCCCCAAGGCCCTATTCTTTTTGCCTGAGGTAACAGCTGGTGAGGATAGAATGCATATTTCTGGGAATGTTATTACACAATTGCCATATTATTCATGTCAGTTACATAGTTATATTTAATTAATATTTTTAAAATGAATGAATGAAAGGAGGAATAGGTACATATTGAAACCATGATAGCCTAAGGTGACTGCTCCTTTTAGCATAAAGCATTTTTTTCTTGACATAAAAATCATTCCTTATTGTTCCTCTGAAAAGAATATTAAAAAAATAAAAGACATTTCCATATCAAGCAATGTGATTATGCCATGGAATCTTATAAAAAACAGTGTGCATTATTATCTGTTATGAACTACTACTTGCAAAATTTGTTCAAAAAAGGGCAATACAATGAGATTTAAAGATCTATGAAAATGCATACTGATGGCCTGAATTATAGTTTATCTAAATGTTTTTTAAAGGAACAAGTTAAGATTACTAATGACAGAAGAAAAAATATATTAAAGGTTTTACAATATAGACTCATATTCAAATGGGCCGTTTACTTTTACGTGTCAATTGTGACAAAAACACATGCTTAAATAAATAAGCAAAATCCTTACCTATTGAGCATTAATTTCTTTCTGTAAAGATATGTAACAACTTCAAATTTCCACTGAAAACTTACTCTAAGAACAATATACTTACATTTAATTTGGACATTTTAGAGCATCAGCATACAGACATACTACAGATTATATTGTCAAACACATATCATAGTTTATTATTCTAAAAGAGAAATAAAAATAGAGCTGAAATAAAAATCACTAGCACAGCACAGAAGCTTATTTAAAACCTGGGGGAAAAACAGATGGATAATAAAACAAATGGAAAATAAAGCAAAAAAAAGAAAAAGGAAAAGGGAGAGAGAGAGAGAGATTTGTGCAGGTAATGATAAAATATTAAGTAAGAGACCACTAAAGATACAAATTATATAATTTAAATGCAATTAAGAAGATTGAAACCAGTTTATCAGTCTAAGGGACAGCACACACATACACACACACACACACACACACACACACAGAGTAAAATTAACATATAAAGACAATCTAATTCAATGAAAAGAAAATCCTTCCTCAGTATTTGCAGGGGATTGTTTCCAGGACCCCTATAGATACCAAAGTCTAAGGATACTCAAATCCTTTATATAAAATGTCCATAGTATTTGCATATAATCCATACTAAGCATCCTATATGCTTTAAGTCATCTCTAGATTATTTGTAATACCTAATACAATGTAAAGACTGTATTTCCCCATCTATAAGACGCACCATTTTTTGAAAAATTTGGGGTCTAAAAACTGGGTGCGTCTTATACAGTGGTTATAGATTTCACATCCCATAGATGGAACTGAGGACGAGGCAATATATGAGACAGTGATTCGTCATCAGACGCAGATGAGGACAAGCTAATTGTTGGGAGTTTTGACAGTGGTGAGGAGTTGTAAGAATTTTATGATGAATAAAACTTGAGTTCTATAACTTTATGTAACACATTTTTTTTCAAATTTTGGGCTCCAAAATTAATGTGCGTCTTATACATGGGGAAATATGGTAGTTGTCATATTATTTACAGAATAATGACAAGGAAAAAAAATCTGTGTGTTCAAATCAGACAAACCTTTCTAGGCCTAACTGCATAGCACACATCAGCAACAACGTAACATTTAAAAAAGATATTTTCCATCCTGGTTGGTTGACTCCCAGGATGCAGAACTGCACTGTGGATAGAGTGGGCTGACTATATTTACCAGTTTATGGAATAACGTAAGTAAGTGTTGTGGCAAGTCCCTTTGAGAATGCTCAATTTATTAAAAAAAAAATCAACTAATTCTTTTTTTAAATTTTACTCACAGTTTATATGAACAAACTGCAGATTTTGTGGAATGATGTTATATAAGTAATATGGTTTTAGCTGAAAATTATACATGTGATAGTCTAATCATTTGATTGGCTTTGGAGTTTGCATACATTGCCAAATAGACCATATTATTTTCCTTATCTAAATATGTCGTATTTTACTATGATATACTTATGTATTTATTTTGTACAAAAATGTATAAATAGATATTAATTTTGTGAAAAGAAAGCAAGGCTAGAAGCTGGGAGGCAGCAGTCATCTCTGTTTAGCTGGTTGCTTCAACACTTTTCAGGTGTTACACAGGTCTTATGTTCCCCGTTAGGTGCTTTTGGTTTTATCTCTAGCCAGGACGTTAGGTCTGGTTAGATCTAATGTTCTATCCCTGGTTAATAATGCAGTAGTAAAATCTTCATAGGCTCCAGGTAACTAGGTGAAGGCACAATCCAACAGTAGATCACCTCATACGCATAACACACTTCTTGCTTCCTGCTCCAGGCCCTCCGGCTGGCATGCTCTGAAATCTACTGGTTTCATAGTATCACAAAGCATAGGGAGCTACTGCCCTATGATGCAACCATTAATCAACAGGAAATGAGAGCTAGTAAATAAAAGTCTTTGACCCCTCCAATAGACTGTTCAGAGAAGCCACCATTTATATAGTCTAGAGGTGATGGTCCTGAAATTTAAGCAACCAGTTGCACTTAATAGACAGTAACCAACTTGGTAAACTCTGTTATATTGTCTTTTCCTCTTTTTTATTTTGCTTCCCTATTCTCTCATTTCTGTTCTTTAGGACTGCAAACCCTAATAGAGTAGGAGCAGAAAAATCCTCTGTCACATGCTACTGCATGGAGACTAAGGCTAAGGTGGTTGGAACCGGGATGACCCTGACAACAGACCCTGTGGATAAAATTTAGAACCAGATTTTTTACTAGTACAACAGTTAGGACCTTATTTCTGGTGACAAGTGAAGTGGTGATAATACTTTGTGTATAGTGGCATTAAGTTATCAAGGCTTTATCTTATGATTAATTGGAACAGTTTACAGGTGCAAGGTTGAAGTGTTAAGAAATGCTATGGGCATGGTAACTGAAAGGTATTGGAATGGTATATAATGATAATTATAACACTGTGGATCAGAATGGCTACTGTCATAAATACTGGATGCTTTGGAGAAATAAAAAAGTGGGTCCAGTGAAGCCAACTGCCAACATTAAGATCTTATAAAAGCTGTGGGCTACAATGGAATATTTGAAAGACAAACTCTGCCAAAAACAAAAAAAAAAAAGGTGGAGGGGGGTCAAAGATGTAATTGTGAAGCTGGCAGAGCTACAAAGGAGGCCAAATGCGTATTTCCAAGTTGTAACATAGAAACAACTGGGTTCATAAACCTGGAAGTCTAATATGGCATGTTTCCCTGAAACCTATGGGAAGGAAGAAGAAAAAAGAGAGATTAAGGTAAGAAGGGTAAATAAGAATATCCTGAATCCTGAAACTGATCTTTTTCACCCCAGCCAATACAGTAATTAGAAACAGCATTTCAAGAAGACAGGAATACAGAGATTAGTGTCGGTATAAAACACTTAAAGATGTTGGGATGGTGATCTCCATAATATCCTTTTTAATCACCTATTTTGGCCCAGAGAAACTAAATGGATCTTGAGAAAGGGAGGGGAAGTGCCATAAACATAACTAGGAAACAGCCCCACCTGCCGTTGCTGTGTTGAATTGGAAATCTTCATTGGAGCATATACAACAGAAAACTTCTAGCTCTTGATATATTGACATTGATCTGGCAAATAATTTCTTCTCAACCCTATCAGTAGGGAGGTTTAAACACAATTTGCATTTACATGTCAGTGACAACAATGTACAATCAATATTATCCATAAAAATTTTGCTTATAAACTACCTAGCAAAGGAAAAGAATTACAGTGAGTGCTAAATACAGTGACTGCTTTCTTATTTTCTTTTTACAATATAACATTTTCTAATGATTTAATGATGATATGGGAGGTACTGGTTTGTTGCTTCTTTGATGGAAAACATTATATTAACAATTTTGGATTTCCTTAGAACTTCCATAGTTGTAGCCACATGTAAAACCCTTAGTAAAATTGAATTTTCAATAATTTTTTTGTTTTCCTTCAAGAATTTCTTGAACGATTTCATTCTCATTTAGAAACACCATTCCTGTGAGAATTAATCAGACGTTTATGTATATTTAAAACTATCACTAGAGTAAACACTATTTTTTTCTTTAAAAACCTATTGTTGCTTAAGGCATACCTGTGTTGGTATGATTAAAAAGTTTTCTTTACCAGTTACACTTAGCTTACTAGAAAAGTATCCCATGAATTAATCAATGATCTACTTAAATATTTATTTATATACTTATTATTTTGGCATCAATCAATATGCTAAAGATCCTTCAGGTTTATTTCCCAAAAAGTTCAAACCTAAAATCAGCTAAACAATGAACTACACCCTAATCTGTATTTCTTTTTAAAAGTTTGGATTTGGTTGAAATGAACATCAAAATACACCTGAGGGAGAAACAAAAGGCAAAATAGTTCATCCTAAAGGAATAAAAGATTTGAAACTTTTATACTTCTGATGAAAATCAAAGAAAAGGCCAAAGTAGGGTTGTATGTGAAACATCAAGAACACAAAAATCATGACTACAGAATTAATATACAACTTTAACTTATGCAATGATGACACTGAAATTGTGAAAGATTTTGCTTAGCTTGGTTCAGTCATCAATTCAAATGGAAACTGCAGCCAAGAAATCAAGAGAAGGCTGTAACTCAGGAGGGAAACAAAGAAAGATTAGGAAAGATCACCAAATGCATGTGTGTTGTTAGAAATCAAGGCTAAGATCATCCACACCATCATATTCCCAGTTACTGTATGTGGATGTGAAAGTAGGGCAGTGAAGAAAGAAAAAAAAATAATTCTTTTGAAATATGGTATTGGAGGACAGCTCTATGAATACCAGACTGCCAGAAAGATGAACAAGTGGGTCCTGGAACAAATTAAGCCCGAAATATTGCTGGAGGCCAAAATGACAAAACCGAAGCTGTGCTACTTCAGACACATCATGAAAGCTAGGGTTCTTTGGATAAAACACTAATGCTGGAAAAAAACAGATGGCAGCAGGAAAAGAGGAATACCAAGTATGAGATGGATTGACTCCATAAAAGAAGCCGTAGGCATGAGTCTATAGGAGCTGAAAAGGGATGCTGAGAACAGAACACTGTGGGTGTCACTCATTCATAGAATCGCCAGGAGTCAGAGCCAATTCAATGGCATGTAACACACACACAGGTATGAATGGAAAAGAAAGCATGGTGAACAGCAAAATAAAAGATGTGAAATTTCAAATATCTGGGTTAAATTCTTTTTTTTTTTTAAAGATTTTTATTGGGGAATTGGGGGGATGGGAACAGTGCTGGGGAATTGAGGGAAGGGGAACAGACAAGTTGCTGTCCTTTTGTTCTTCAGTCTAGTTGTGGAGGACGTTGCTTCACTAGCCCAAGTTGGCACCATCATTGCGCTCTTCCCGTGCGAGGCAGATCAGTTGCCGGCTTCTGGACGGCTGCTCACTTCGGCTGTTGGCAGCTCACGCTGACTGCTGGCTACACACGGTAGCCCATGGCAACCCACGGCCACAGGGGCTGCAGCCTACGCCGTCACCAGTGACTCACAGCAGCCCAGCTCCAGGTTGAGCTGTTGTTCAGCATCTTAGCTGTGGAGGGCAGTGTCACTGGCCCTCATATGTGGGATCCGAACCGGGGCCCTCTGGCATCCCAAGCCAGTTCTTAACCATCGCACCACTCGGCTGGCCCTGGGTTAAATTATTGACCCTGATATTTTCTAACTGTGGAACTTTGGAAAATTACTTCAACTCTGTGAAAGTTGGCTTTCTATTCTACAAAAAAAGATATGCCTACGTAATAAATTTGTTACATGGAATTTTAAAAAAACACATGGAATGCATAGCAAATTGAAAACTTCTTCAGACACCAGCTTTAAATTGGCCATGGTAACTGACGGTTTGTTTCTTTAGGCATTAGCTGGGTATAGATAACATGATTTTTTAAATTATTGTTTTTACCTGTAACATCAGAAATGTTTAATGCCTGTGCAGATGTAAATTACAGATGATATATTTATGTCATGATAATACTCTCAATCTAGGTAATTACTTATCCAGTTGGCATTCTCTCTTTTCTACTAATAAGAACTCTAATTTTCCGTGGCTGAAAATACACTAATTAAAATATTTCTCAACTCACACTACCTTCAGGCCATAAAAGACCATTGTGATACAATCAGTTTTGACAAATGAACTTTAAGAAGTTGCTGGGTCAGATTTCCAGGATAGTTTTGTGAAAGGAAATATAGTTTGTATGCTCCCTTTTTCTATGTTCTTTGCCCCGCCATTTTTTTCCTTTTCTCTTTTCAAAATGGAAACTGGACACCTGGAAGTGTGACTGCCACCCTGTGAACACTGGAATGAAAGTCACAAGCCAGAAGTGATGGTGTGGGACAATGGAAGGTGCACAGATGCCTGGTGACATCAATGAGCTGTCACCAATGTGGGCTCTCTAGCCATGGTCCTCTTATTGTATAAAGCAAATTAACTCATTGTTTTCTAAGCCACTGTTTGTGATGTTTTCTGTTATTTCTGGCTGAAGATACCTTAATTAATAGTGTTTATGAGTATAGCATCTGACTAGGTAATACATTATTGACCCTATGAGAATAGTGTGTACAGCGACTCATTCTTTAAAGAACTTGTGAAAAGGGTTATGAAATTTGGGTTGAATGAATTAAATTTTATTTAAGGGTTACATATACAGAGGGTGCCACAAAAATATATATATACACATTTTAAGAAAGAAAAAACTGTACTAAAATTGTAATACTCAATGTATACCAATAACAAAAGATGAATACAAGTCATATGTATACATTTGTTGGCACCCCCAGTATAGATGTATTTAAAAAGTGATTTAGATAATTTATAAACTATATATATATATATATATATACACACACACACACACACACTCACACACACACACATATATATATATATATATATATATATATATATAT